>NW_025951467.1:0-1000 GCF_023119035.1 Salvia hispanica | reverse complement strand
ATAGGATCTTGGTCCTATTGGAGCCGAATTCGATTCATTCATTCCTTTGGCATCGCCAAAAAGATAGGCATCATAAAACAAATAATTTATGGCACGATAACATTTTCAAAAAAAAGTAAGTGCAGTTTTATCAAACAAAAATCATTTCATATATTTGATAATTTTATCCACACTTAATGTGTTGGATATAAAGCCCACCTCAAAGCTTCCCAAAGAAAATGCTGCAAAAGCTTGGCCTCGGAAATCAAACTTCGCGAACACGGAGCCGAATTCGTTCCATTCATTCATTCATTTGGCATCGCCAAGCAGATAGGCATCATAAAACAAATAATTTATGGCACGATAATATTTGAAAAAAAAGTAAGTGCGATTTTATCAAGCAAAAATCATTTCATATATTTGATAATTTTATCCACACTTAATGTGTTGGATATAAAGCCCACCTCGATGCTTCCCAATAAAGTACTACTTCTCTACACAAGCTCGGCTTCGAAAGCAAACTCCTTGTACACGCCCTTCTTGAAAGAGGGTATTCATTCAATTAGTCATATGAACATACATTAGGTGCATGACATGCAATGATCCTATATGGAAATGCATCCTATGTTCGAAGTTCGATCAAGATAACTTCATTCAATTAAAAACTTATGGTTCTCAAAATTATAAGAGACTTTAAAAGAAATTGAATTATTTAATCATCTCAAACCACTCAATAACATCAAACCAAAATAAAACATCAAACCAAACAATTAATTAAATAAAAGTCTATTTCTTTACTTAGGCCCCAAAGCCACAAATTCTCCTTTCTTCTAAAACTTCGGCCCACATTAAAACTAACAAGAGACCACACTAAAAGAATTATCTTGGCCCAAAGGGGAGCTCAATACCCAAAACTTAAAGTGGAATGCTAATTTAAATTAACACATTTTCAAAATCAGATTTTTCCTCCTCCCCCTAACATCTCACGTCTCTCTCTCTCTCTCTCTCGTCACCATCTTCT
>NW_025951466.1:0-5000 GCF_023119035.1 Salvia hispanica | reverse complement strand
TGTAACGCTTTTCACCATATAACCGATGCATGAAATTAGCCTTATCAAACTGCTCACACTTAAACCATACTTGTCCTCAAGTATAAAGACAAGAGAAAGGAAAAGAATAAGGCGAATTTCAAGCAAGGTTATCCCCTGACCGACTCTTTAGACTCTAGACAAACTCCTAGACCTAGACACAATTTAAAACTTAAAAATTTTAAGAAAAAAAACATACAAACACATAAACAAATAAACACATATGCATGAGCTAGCTTCAACTTTTAGGCAACCGTCCCCACAAGATTAAGGTCAATCCAATAGGTTGCACTCCTCCAAATAGGCCCTTTCCCTTCCTCTACCTAGCCAATCTGTCAGCTCGTCAAGATAGCCCTTTTTCTTACCCAATTGTTGGATTCACTCGATCACTCATTCCTCACCAGGGATGTTAGGATCGATTCTCTCTTAAGTTATTGCCACACCACTGAAGCGTCGGGTTATGAGAGTTCCTCCTTTTCCTGGGTCAGGCTATTATTGTTCCTATCCTTTAGACAATTTCCCCCCTGGACTTCGTCCAGCTTATTCCTCCTTATATATTTTTCTATTTTCTCCTTTTTTTCTCTCTTTTTTTTTTTTTTCTCTGGACTTTGTCCAGCTTATTCCTCCATTTCCTCCTCTCTTCTGGACTTCGTCCAGCTTATAACACCTTACCCTGGACTTCGTCCAGCTTATACCTTCATAACCCAATTTCCTATTTTTTTCTCCTTCACAACTCTTCTCCCTAAGCATTCAGTGGCGGCCCTTAAACATGTGTTAGCTCGAAGTTATTTAAGGCTTATAACTCGCTATTATAGTAGGGCTTCACAACTAAGTAAGCAAAAGGCATCCTCCATCGTTCTCACTTCACTCAGATTGACTTGGCTTATTAAAGGAAAAAAACTTCTAAGTTGAAATGCCTCCTACTTTCAATTACTTTCACTAAGGGAATCATGCCGTATTATATTCACTGGCTCATGCGACACAACAAAACTTAGACCTAAAGACTCTTAACATGCAGACAAATTCATGCATTGACTCCTCTCCCCCTCCCACTTCACTCAAGCTTGTCCCCAAGCCATCGTCGTGAAGGGGGGAAACAGAGAGATCAATGCAAAACAACAAAACAGTTTATAAAAACAAAAACTTCTCACACTTAGACCAAGCATTGGGCTAAGTGGGAGAAAAACACAATAAAACAGAAAATACAAACTTCTCACACTTAGACCACGCAGTGGGCTAAGTGGGAGAAGACACAAACAATTACAAAACACACATAGGTAACAGAAATAATAATAAAAAAAACTGAAAGCAAGAAAATTAAAAGTTACTTGGTCATGGGGTGGTGATTCACTTCTGGGGCTGGCTCCCTCGAGAGCCAGACTGGGGTGGGATTCCGGGTCGGGTCATCTTTACTTTCTTCTTTGCTGGCTGCTCCAGCTCTTCCTCTTCCTGTGCTGGCTGTTCGGGTACTGGCTTCCTCACTATAGACTTTGATTTAGATGGGGCTGGAACTTGTTTGGGAACGGGCGGGGAGATCAACTGCTTGAGCGATTGCTGCGGTTGCTTGACGGAGGGACTGCTCTGGATGGGCTGCTTGACCTCACTGCTGGACCCAGGAGTTACCTTCGACTGGGTCAAGGGGAGTGTCTGCTGCAACCACTTCAACATCTTCATTGAAAGCTCCACCGCTTCCGTCATTCGCTCATTTTGTTTGGCGCACTTCACCGCCAAATCTGCAATGTTGCCCCTCAGGGTCTTCACTTCCTCCCGATTCCCGTTCAATTCCTTTCTGATCCCACCAAGTTCCTTTATCATTTCCTTCCTCATCAACTGCATCTCCTTCTTCACATCCTGGACTTCCTTTCGTAGCTCTTCAACCTCTTCACTTGGCATGGCTTCCTCGGCTTCCTCAGGCTCTGCTTTGACCTTGTCTCCTAACGAGTAGAAGAGGGTCTTGGCGCCATGAGTCTGCAGCAACCCCTTGTTGAAAAAATAATCAACACTGAACACCTCCGGGGGTTCGCACATGACTACCAAAGGAGCGGCCTTGGCAATTTTCATTTCTATGTTTCGTTGGAGGTAGGCGCCGAGGAGGTGGCAGGTATACATATGACGCGCAGGGTTGCTCGTCATTTGGTGGCATGCCTGAGCCAGCCAATAGCCTAGGTGCACCTTCACGCCTTTCGCCATGCACCATGTGAAGTAGAGGTCGGTAGTTGTAAGAGCTGAATTAGCGGTTCCCATCAAGTTGTAGCTGACAAACGTCTGAGCAAAGCGGAGAATTCGGTCTTCGATGTGAGAGGCTTTGGAGTAGCTGGACTTAAACGTTCCCGCCTTGGGGTGAGTGATCAGTTCCCATGCCGTTTGTACTTTGAAACCCGGTGTATTCTTCGGCACACCGATCATCCTGTCATTCCATGCCCCCTCTTCATCCTCGGCTTGGGTAAACAATCCCATTCGCAGAGACCATTCCCGGATGCTCATCTCATATTCTTCATTAAAAAGCCTGAACGTTATTGAATCCGCATCAAGATCTTTAAGCTCCCTTGAGCTGTACTGCTTCCCAGACTTGGCCATCTTCCCAGCGCTACATCTTTCCTTGTACACTATGGTCCTCTTCAGAAATGAGCCAGAGCATACGCCATGAACCGGGCGCCGTCCAGAAATGAGCAAGGAAAGCACGAGAATGGAAATTTGGCAGGTATAGGCGAGATTCTCGATACCCCCATCGTTTTATTGTTTGACACGGGCACCTCGCATTCTTTTATATCTGAATTATGTGTGCATATTCTTAGTTTTTCTGTTAGTAAATCTGAACGTAGAATGATGGTGTCCTCACCAGTAGGAGAAATAGTAGAAATCTCTCAAATGTGCTCGAACGTAGAAATCTCACTAGGTGAACTTAAGTTAGTCGCTCACGATTTGCAAGTCATGGCAATGGGAGACGTTGATGTAATCCTAGGAATTGACTGCTTGACCGCGAACTTCGCGATGATTAGTTGTAAGGAGAGACAAATATCCCTACACGCTCCGAATGAGGAACCCATCGTATACCATGGAATCTCGATGAACAGGCGAACTGCGATAATCTCTGCGCTGCAAGCCACCGCGTTGATGAAGAAAGGACGCCCCGCTTACCTCTTCTATCTCCACGGAGAAGAAAAGGAGGAAAGAAGGATCGAAGACGTCGTTGTCCTATGAGATTTTCCATACGTTTTCCCCGAAGCGTTACCGGGACCGCCACCAGATCGACAACTGGAATTTACAATCGACCTCGAACCAGGAGCCACACCTGTGTCCAAGGCACCATACTGAATGACGCCTAAGGAATTAGAAGAACTCAAGGTACAACTGCAAGAGCTCATGGATTTAGGTTTCGTTAGGCCCAGTGTTTCACCGTGGGAAGCACCAGTGCTCTTCGTCAAGAAGAAGGACGGGTCAATGAGAATGTGTATCGACTATAGAGAGTTGAACAAATTGACCCTCAAGAACAAGTACCCACTGCCGAGGATAGACGACCTGTTCGATCAACTCCGAGGAGCCGGCGTGTTTTCAAAGATGGACCTAAAATCCGGATACCACCAGCTGAAAGTTCGCAAGGAGGACATACCGAAGACTGTATTCCGCACAAGATATGGTCACTATGACTTCATCGTGATGCCGTTCGGTCTAACCAATGCCCCAGCAGTATTTATGGACCTGATGAACCGAGTTTTCCACCCATACTTAGATAAATTCATTTTAGTATTCATAGACGATATTCTAGTCTACTCGAGGAACGAGAAGGAGCACGCGGAACATCTGCAACTCGCGCTGGAGACGTTGAGGACCGAGAAGTTGTATGCCAAATTCAGCAAGTGTGAATTCTGGCTGAAGGAAGTGGACTTTTTAGGACACATCGTGTCAGCAGAGAGGAATCAGAGTGGACCCCGCCAAAGTGGAGGCAGTACAACAATGGAAGTCGCCATTGACACCGAACGAGATTCGGAGTTTCCTGGGCTTGGCAGGATACTACCGAAGGTTCATAGAAGGGTTCTCCAAGATAGCGAGATCGATGACCCAACAGCTCAAGAAGGGAGTCAAGGTGAACCTGACGCCGGAGTGTGAAGCGAGTTTTCAACTATTGAAGGAAAAGTTGACCACCGCACCAGTGTTAGCTGTGCCGGAGCCGGGAGTGAACTACGTAGTATACACCGACGCTTTGAAAGTTGGATTAGGATGCGTGTTGATGCAGAACAACAAGGTGATCGCCTACGCGTCGCGACAATTGAAACCCCACGAGCTGAACTACCCAACCCACGATTTAGAGTTAGCAGCGGTAGTACATGCCCTAAAGATTTGGAGGCATCATCTCTACAGAGTTCGATGCGAAATCTTTACGGACCATAAGAGTTTGAAGTACTTCTTCGAGCAGAAGGACTTGAACGGGCGACATCGAAGGTAGCTGGAGCTAGTGAAGGACTACGACTGTGGTATCAACTACCACCCCAGCAAAGCAAACGTCGTGGCAGACGCTTTGAGCCGATTTGACCATTCGCAACTAGCTACTCTCCTGACAGAAGAGGAAAGTTTGGTGCGCGAACTTAGTAAATTGAGATTGGAAGTAGTAATAGCACCCGAAAGCGTAGGAGGTCGAATCGCCGCCTTAGTGATAGAACCCGATCTCAGAACGAGGATTGTTGCAGCACAACGATTGGACACGAAGCTAGAGGAAATCTGAGTTGAAGTAAGAACCGGCGAATCCCGAAGTTTTGGTGAGGAGTCCGACGACACCCTCACCTTTGAAGGGAGGCTATGTGTGCCCGACTGGGTATTTTAAAATACTCAGCCCTGCATGTGTTTTTCTTATGTGCAGGTTGAATGGCGACGAGCGGGGGCGGGTGTTGAGCACATTAATTGAATAAGATGAACATTTTGAACTCCGAGTGTAGTTGTGTCTTCATACATGGCTTCACTTTTCTCTTGATCGTTTTCGCTGAGTT
>NW_025951465.1:0-6000 GCF_023119035.1 Salvia hispanica | reverse complement strand
TGCTCCCCTATATATATATATATATATATGTATATATATATATAGGGGTGTACTAGTATATATATAAGAGGGTTTGTGTTAAAATGATAACACCTCTTAAAGTGACATCGTGACACCACGTATCCAACAATATTATAAACGCTACACAACAATATTATAAATACTACACAGCAATTTATAGATTGCTGTATAACGTATTGGATATTGCTGGCCGAGAAAATATTGTTGTAAATTGATGTGTAGCGTATTGGATATTGCTGCATAGTGTATTATATATTGTTGGCCGAGAAAATTTATCCTTGAGCATATTTTATGATTGCCACATGACAACTGATTATTCGTCCACGTGTACAAATGATTGGCTTGAAATGATGGTATACTGTTACTTGTTGTCATTTTAACACACCCATGTATAAGGTTATTAAATGGTTGACGATTAATCTCATCAAACTATATTAAACTATACTTATTATAAGGTTAATACATGACAGACGATTAATCTTGTCCGTTAGATTGTAGTAGAAAATTAAAGGGCCAGGTTAAATCTTAGGTCTCATTAAAATTGGTCAAATAGATTGACATAGATCATTGGACTGACAAAGAGATCAACTTCCAGAAAAAAATTAAGATGATTATATTGATCTAAATTGAAAATAGCTTGAGTTCAATATAATTTTATTTATGGCCATGATTAACTATAACTTGCCATGTAACGGTGACTGTAAAATAAGTGTTGGTCTTCAATTGGAATTTTTTCCAACTAACGACCAGTATTATCCCTTCATTAATGTTTGTATGAGTTGGTGTATATTTATTTGAAGATCATTGTATATTTACTTGTCTGAAATGTCATACATAGTATTGAACGCCCTTCACATGACCAGATAGAGTATATTGGTATGAGAAAAATCGCTAGCCAAGATTATACTAGTAGTACTTATTAGAGAGAGAGAGAGTTAGAGATAGATTTGGAAGGTCATGTAATACACCTTACTAGCTCGAGTAATTATATAATCGAATAAATGACATCATTTACTCAATTATTAAATCAATTGAGTAATGATTATTACAGGAGTCTTATGAAAATGGATGTGAGGTTCAGATTTTAAGAGATACTAAAAATAGGACTAATCTCATAATTCTGTCGTATAATAGTACATGTTTACGAATAATTTGCCCCCACTTATTTGTTTCTTCAACTATCTGCCCCCACCACTAAATCTTAGCAAACTTGGTACTTCCTTTTTTCGTTTTTGGAATGGGACAGCCAAACTAAATATAGTAACGACCTTTTGTGTATATGTTATTGTTCTTCATGCATGGATAGCTACCAAAATTGTATATAGTTGATGCTTTATTATGAAATTTATCAATTTTGATCCAATTGCAATCTAAATTATATCTTGTAAATCATTCCAAAAGTCAATGCATCCAAAAAATCCCATGACTGAAAAATAATATAGCATGGTGCTATTTTTGTTATGCATTCAATCTTTCTGTTCATCAACATCAAATACTTTACTCTGTTAAATTTGTATTTCTTCTTGTGAAATCTCTCAACATCACACACACACACACACGTATATATATAGAGAGAGAGAGATAATTGTAATAACACATGGAATAACAATCACATGTAGCTTAATGGTATTTTGTTTCAGTGGCAGGCTAGTTGGGGGTTTTTGCTTTGTTTTTTATTGTCTTTTTTTGCTTTGTTCTTTGTTTGTTATCATCTGTTTTGCTTGCTGCGCCCTCAACTTGAGTATTTCTCTTGTATAATAAAAAACAAAACAATCACATGTAGTATATAATACTTACTCCTTAGGAAATAAAAGTTACATTAATTTTGAAGGTAGGAAAGATGGAGGTTGAAAAAGAGGTGAAAACATGAAACACAAACTAATGGAAACCAAATATGCATATGGAAGAAAATAGTAATAAGAAATGGGTATTACTCCTATAATTAATTCTTCTTGTTCTTGTTGGTGCTTCCGAAGATTTTTTAGTTGGAGGGTGCTGGTGATGATGAAGTTGGACTTGTCTTACGGATCTTCTCCCCTGCACCATAATTATAACTATTGCTATTGCTAGCATTTTGATGGAGCATGGTATGACCCATAGCTGCATTGCTCTTTGTTTTCTCATCGGGATTGGACTCGCCAGGGTATGGAGAACTGACTTTGTTCTTCGCAAGTATGTGCTTACCGGCCATTGTTCCTTGTATCAAAATTCGGCTAGTTTAACTGATAGTTTGTGTAATGAATATTGGATAGTTGATGAGAAATATAGGTTCAAGTGTCTGCTATTTATAGGGAGTACTACGTATTTATTTTTCAAATGTGGAACTTAAAGAGGAAGTATGTTAAGAAATTAAGGTGTAAATTAACATGGAAAGTGTGGTCTTATGTAGAGGTGTAATATATTGATGTATTAATTATGCAAATATAAACATGGCGCTCTCTCTCTCTGAGACACACACACACAAATAGTACATTTTAAGAGATTTCACACACACACACACACAGATACATTGTAGTAGTAGTTGTATTTGTATTTGTATTTGTATTTGTGAGGTCATGCATAATTTCTATGAGGTGGCTGTGGTGGTTGGGGGGGATTACACACGGTTAGAGAGTAATACAAGAAATTTCAATACAAAGGCGTGGGTTGATTTGGTGTATACTTGTGTAAGGATAGTATTTTATTTATGAGGGGGTTGAATAATCGACATATTTGGTTTACATTGTAAATTTCCTTCCAAACGAAAAAAAAAAATTTAAGAATGAAAAAAACTACAAAATGCAGACTTAAATTTCACGTTCCTGTTTAGGCCATGTCTCTCGCATTATGCATGCTTAAGAGCTTCTGGGCAACTAATTAACTTTGAAATATGTCTATTAATTAAGTCATAATTTGATTAAGAAGTGTCATCCATGTGCTTATGTCCTATGATTATTGCTTGCAAAAGCCCACCAAATCCTTTTCTGGTCAAAATTAATTTGTTTTTTCTTTGTATTTTAGTGCTTGCAATCAAAATACTAAATCACGAAATTTCAAGTTTCTAAAATGTGTTATCCGTATATAAATATTGTCTTATGACAATATTATTTCATTAAAATAAGAAAAAGAAAAGAAAGAAATACATCATTTTTAACATCACCAAAAACAAAGTAGTATTTTATTTTGTATATGAATGAAATAATTAAAAAAAGTAAAAATTTATAATTTTATATTCTAATTCAAATCTCTAAAACTGACTAAAATTAAAGTAAATTTAATTATTTAAATAACTATTAACACTTTTCAAAAGAAATACATCATTTTTAAAGTAAGTTATTAAAATAGTACTGCTTTAAATATAAATTCAACAATAAACTTTAACTACAAATTATTACTAGTAGACAATATGATCATTTATTTTAACACAAATTTTAATTGATTATTTCTCCAAATCCAGTACGGAGTATTTTTTACTTATTCAAATGTTAAGATATGGAATTGATATTTTCTCCAATTCCAATTAAACATAAAAAGGATTAAAAATTAATAAGGGGGCCCACATTTGCCAACTGTAAAGTTATAATATTGCCTCTTTTATCTCTTTCCTCTCCCCCTCATCCTTCACGCGCTCTTTGTTAAAAAACATAAAACACATTTCGGTCTTGAAATTCTCCACGCAAGCACAGGTAAGGGGCGGCCATGGTGGATATTGGGTCCGGCACAGGCCAAGTCCCTGCTGGAGCGGTGGCTTGGCCTGTGCTAGGTCCATCCCTATGTCAAAATACTATATCAATTATAAAAAAAAGATTGAAACCTAATCCTAAGGTCAAATACTATATCAATAGTACTTGAGTTGATGTGTTCAAATACTACGTCAATATATATAACTTTTGTTTGATTTAGTCGACATTCGTTTAATTATAGAGTGAACTACACTAATAGTTTCTGATCTTGTCGAAAAATGCACCAATGGTCTCTAAAAATTTTTTATATCATTTTTGGTACGATAAGACTAAAGTAACCCTAGGCACCACTAGTGTGAATATTTTAAGTTCTAGGGCATTTTAGACCTTTCTATTCCCCTTTTAATTTTTTTCATTTTTTCTTCTATCACCATTTTCTTTTATAAACTCAATTATACTTTCATTTAAATAATATTTGATGTTTTATGATTTCAAAATTTTAAATAAGAAATCATATGTTTTAATTATGCTTTATTTATTTTTAAAATTAAGAATTATTTTTTATACAGATTAATATATATATTTGAGAAGAAAATATTATATTTAATAGTAATATTTTTAAATATAAATATTAAAGTGAATTATAGAAAATTCTTTGTGGGAATTATTTTTACTTAAAAATTTTACTAAATATTTTAAAATTTTAGAAGAAAAAATATTATAGTGAATTATAGTAATTTTTTATTCAAAAAATATTACTTAAATATTTAATTGTTACTATACTTAAGTGATAAATAAATATTTTAATTGTGTTAATTAAATTATAGTATAGTGAAGAATATTTTTTAAATATAATTATTAAATTTTAAGTTTAATTATATCTAACATAAATTAAGCGAATTCTTGCAAGTAACATTTTTTTACTAAAAATATTAAAGTGAACTATAGTAATTTTTTTGTTATAAAGCCTGATCTATACATTATTGAAGTAATTATTTAAAAAATTCAAGTGAATTCATTCAAAAGAAAATATTTTTGTTGTAAAAGGTGCTTTTATGTATGTTCAAAATAATTGCATGATTATAGAGGTACCAAAATTGTAATTTTCGGATACGAAAATGCCCTCCATGGCATTTAGGAGATTTTTCAAATACAGAAGAGTATAAAAGACCGACAAGTACCAAAAATGCAATTTTTAAGGACTAAAAATGCTATAAATATTTTTTAGGGACCATAAGTGTATTTTATGACAAGATTATGGATTAATAGTGTAGTTCATCTTAACTATATAACATACCGTGCCAACGAAATTGAAAAGTACTAAATCAAATACTCCACTACTATATATGAACAATTATGTGTACATTTATCGCTACCTATTAAGAAATATAAGTTTTGAGGTTTAATTATATCCGTTTGATCAAGAATACATTGCATTTCCCCTAGCAATGGATTAAATGCGTTTGTATCAATTAAGAATTTAGAGTGAAGTAAATACATTAAAGGGGTATATTTGTGTAATTAATTGAATTTAGCTATTTATATACGAGTCGAAATAATGTTTTTTTGGAGGAAAAGTGGTATGTGGTATGAGCACATATTTATATACACATGCATGAAAACTAAGCTATGGTGGATATACTAAAGTATTATCCTAAAAAAAGTGCACCTAGAAATGTTTGTTTCGAGCACGTACTTTTTATGCATGATTGAAACTGATGATTACCAAGCAGATTCGCATCAGATTTTGTTCATTTTTTTTGATCGAGCACCAAATATATTTATGTGTGTGCATAATAGAATGACTTAAAGTAAAATAAGAACTCAAAAAATTTACCAAGTAGTCCAAATGCAAGAGCCCGATGTCCAGAGAAACCAGCCGTATCGCTCTAGCAAATTTAGAGATTGAAATAATACTCTATCTCAGTTGTTATGGCTAACATTTGGTTGGTATGTGCCTATTTATTCACAAAAGAAAGGGGCACTTTTGCAATTATGTGAATTAAATGGGCACTTTTGCATGATAAATTCTACCAAAATGATATAAAAGTAACCTTTTTTATTTCTTGAAGGTATTATATTTTGGAGATGAGGGCACAACTGTCCTCTCTCGGTTGCAATTTGCAGATAGTGTATGGGAACAATTGAGGGAATTGCACATGGTTACATATTCTAATCGGCCACTCAATAGTACTCATGTAACAATATTTTCTCTTTCAATCTTTCATACTTCGCTAACGAATTATACATGCTGCCCAATTTTGTATAGATTTTTTAAAATTAGATCTAGCTATCTCATGAATTACTTGCGTTGGAA
>NW_025951464.1:0-8000 GCF_023119035.1 Salvia hispanica | reverse complement strand
GCCTTTAGCTATACTATTCCTATTTTGTATATTTGCAAGTATTTATAATGCTAATAAAAAGTGCATCATATCTTTATATATATATATAGGGTTTTGATCTATGCAAACCCATTTTTAATACAAAAATACAGAACCAAGCATATGGAGGTCATTTTTAGGTCATCGTAAGCTTATTTTTATGTCATTATTATAAGGATGACATAAAAGGATCTTAACATGACCTCAACCCCAAAATTTATAATATGACCTAAAACTGCTTTATAATGACCCTCCGTGTTTTTATTTAATTATTGACCATTAGATTGTCAAATCTCATGGTCATGATTTGGTCTGGATTTTGTATTGGGATCAATTTTTGTATTGATCATTTTCCTATATATATGGTTTTGATCTATGCAAACCCATTTTTAATACAAAAATACAGAATCAAGCATATGAAGGTCATTTTTAGGTCATCGTAAGCTTATTTTTACGTCATTATAATAAGGATGACATAAATGGATCTTAACATGACATCAACCCCAAAGTTTATAATATGACCTAAAACTGCTTTATAATGATCCTCCGTGTTTTTCTTTAATTATTGACCATTAGATGGTCAAATCTCATGGTCAGGATTTGGTCTGGATTTTGTATTGGGATCAATTTTTGTATTGATCATTTTCCTATATATATATATATATATATATATATATATATATATATATATATATAGGGGAGTGATCAATTGCTAACTAATTAGTAATCCCAAAATAAGACTAAATTTTAGTCATTAGATTAGAAGATCTAATGGCTGAAATAATGCCACATGGATTATATTTTTAATTAAGAAAATTAATAAATAAAATTAGAGACCATATATATATATATATATATATATATAGGATCATGATTAATTGAGATTATTTAGGCTAATAGAGAAATGAGATGCAATATCAGCCACTCATTTTTATTAAATGAGTGGTCCAGATTTTACCACACAAAAAATATTTTTAGATTAATTTATTTTGAAAGGGCAGAATGGTAATTGCAAGGGCTTATTCTTGATCCTTCCGTCAAAACTCTCACTCTAAATAGCATGAATCGTCTTCCACCGCCGCTGACTTCAGATCCTGTGCGCGAGCTCTGGTCGTCTTCCACGGCGGATGTGTCGGAGCGCATCGCCGGCATCGGTGTGAAGGAGCATGTATCCAGTATTTGATGCTATTCGACAGAGAGAGCTATTTGATGCTTTGCGAGCGACGTGATTCGATTGCTGGTCCAGAATTTGCTAGAAGCCTCGATTACTAGGTTTAATTACTTCCTAGTCTAATTCGCTTGCAATTCTTCCTCTGTAAAACTTGTTGTTGCCGATTTTATGAATTTTAATTAAGGTGAAATTTTACTGATTTCTGTAAAATAGAGGCATTTTGATACGTCTCTGTTTTTTTTTTTGCCTTGTAGTGCTTGTTGTGATGACTGTAGACTAAGTAGTTGTTTTTCCTTGATCATGATTTGATGAGTTGCTATTAACTTGTGTTTTTGCTATCAACATTTTTATGAGATTTTTGCTTCTGTTGCAACCATATTACCATATTTTTGCAGTAGATGATTCAATTGTATTGGATGTGAACTCATTTGAGATATTGATTTTCCAATATTTGCTTTTGTTATAGGATTTGAACTTTTTGCAAGCTTAATTGTTGATTTGTTTATGGAATTGGAAGTATTATCAGGAATTGGATGTCAACAAAACTTGGATTTGGGTTGCAGAATTTACCCCAAGAGAAGATGCCTCAACTTGTATAGATAATCAGGAAGAGGGATGAGCATTTGGCACAGGATGGCGATGAAATTGAGCTTGATATTGAGGCTCTTGATACGGAAACGTTGTGGGAATTTGATCGGTTTGTGACCAATTGGAAGAAGATGGTGAGCAAGACAAAGCGGCAAGAGTTGATGATGAACAACAATCCAGCTGCTGGAGTTTCTATTCCCTCCAGTCTTGTTACTGATGCTGATGTGGTAAGTTAAATTTGCATCAAGATTTTTGTCTTTTTTGTGGTATTTTCACTGTTTATTCATGTTGCTGGTAATGTTGTGTAGGGCGCATTGAGCGACAAGAATGATGATTGTGGCAAGATGATGAAAGAAAATGATGAAGAAGATGTAGATATTGATGACGATATGCCAGCATCGAGCTTCCCTGCTGTGGTGGAGATTGAGATTGAGAGAGAAGGTGTTGTTGGGCAGGAGAATGATGGTGTTGTTGGACAAGAGAATGATGGTAGAGGCAATGCCAGCAGTAGCTCAAGCAGTTCTGGCAGCTCAAGTAGCGATTCGTCATCCTCGAGTGGTATTGATACTGATTCTTCTTGCGTTTCTACATTGTGTTGGGGGTGAAAGTATGGAAAACGGAAACAGAAACAGATGTTCATTCGTTTGAGCTTGCTTTTTACAGATTCTGATTCAGGGAGTTCCTCTGGTAGTGAGTCCGACGCAGATGATTGACCAATTTGATGATTGAACTTTTATTTGATGATTGAATTGGATGTCTGGCAGTTTTGTTGCTTTTTCTTGCCTGTTAACTGTGATATCTCAACTTTGTTTTAGTTCATTTGATATTTTGGCTATTGATATGTGAATTATAAGTGTTATTTTTTAGTTGTTGACATTCGATATTCTCGGTATTGATATGTCAATTGTAAGTGTTATTTTTTAGTTGTTGACATTTTAATACGAGTTGTTGACATTCGATATTTTCGGTATTGATATGTCAATTATAAGTGTTATTTGTTAGTTGTTGACATTTTAATACGAGTTGTTGATATTCGATATTCTCGATATTGAAGAAATGTTAAATGTACAAATTTTTTATTGTTGTTGGATGATTTATCAAGTATGAAAGGAACGGAAAATACGTAAAGAATTCTGCTTTTGAGGCAAATGTTACGTGTCTCTCTCTTTTATTTCTCCAAATTAAAGCATGAAATATTTTGCACTCTGGTTGTTTGGTAATATTTCTCATTTGAAAATTAGTTGCTAAGATTTAGTTATCTCCCTTTTTTAATATCAACTATGCATGTCAACTACCTATATAATCTATGTCAACTACGTATACAATTAATAACATTTGTTGTTGACATCGTGGTTCCCATAAATAACATTTGTTGTTGACATCGTAGTTGACATATTGTCTCCGTAGTTGACATCGCGAAAATGACAATTATGCCCCCTAGTTGACATAATGTTTGAGTAGTTGACATTGCGCGAAAATTGTGAATGAGTGGCTGAAAATGCATCTCATTTCTCAATTAAGCTAAAAAATCTCAACCTAACAAGACCCGTTGTTGATATTTGATTTTGCTCTCTATTGACATCTATTGTATGATTTTGTTTTTTTTTTTTAATTTTAAGATTTGTTTTCTGAGTTGTACACACTTTATACAAGCTGTTGACATTTGGTTATAAGTTGTTGACATTTGAATACAAGTTGGAGTCAGACTTGCCTCCGTGCTACTCGCTGATGAGGGCGTCCAGGCTGCCCCAGTCCTGCCTGGAGGGGTAATTACAATTACAATTCATGTTTTTAAGGTTAATTACAATTAAAAATCATGTCAACTATATATACTAGCCATGTCAACAACTAATATAATTATGTCAACTATGGTGCATATCGTGTCAACGGTACATACAAGTCATGTCAACTACGGTACATATCGTGTCTACTACACGTACAAACCATGTCAACTATGTTACATACTATGTCAACTACACGTACAAGTCATGTCAACTATACATAGAAACCATGTCAACAACAATTATAAGTCATGTCATCTACACGTACAAGCCATGTCAACAACAATCAGAGTTGTTTTTTAGTTGTTAACATATACTAAAAGTTATTGACATTATCTTATTAGTTGTTGATATTTGATTCTGCTCTCTAATGACATCTATCTTATAATTTTCTTTATTAATTATAATATTTGTTTTCTGAGTTGTTGACACTTTATACAAGCTGTTGACATTTGGTTATAGGTTGTTGACATTTCAATACAATTTGTTGAACTGATTAACATTTGATATAACTGCTAAGTTCAAACTTCAGAATCCACAATAATAGTTTTAAAACCCATCCAACTATATAATTTAAGATTACTTACACATGGAGATGTAGTCATATAATTTAAGATTACTTAAACATATAATTTAATTATGCTCAATTATAATTCATGTTTTTAAGGTTAGTTACAATTAAAAATCATGTCAACTATATATACTAGTCATGTCAACAACTAATATAATTATGTCAATTATGGTGCATATCGTGTCAACGGTACATACAAGTCATGTCAACTACGGTACATATCGTGTCAACTACACGTACAAGCCATGTCAACTATGTTACATACTATGTCAACTACACATAGAACCATGTTAACAACAATTATAAGTCATGTTAACAACAATTATAAGCCATGTCAACTACACATAGAACCATGTCAACAACAATTATAAGCCATGTCAACTACACATAGAAACCATGTCAACAACAATTATAAGTCATGTCAACAACACGTACAAATCATGTCAACAACAATTATAACCAAATGTCAACTACACTTTCAAGCCATGTCAACAACAATTCAGTCATTTTATAAAAACAATATACTATTTAATCTTAGTTTTAGTTATTTTATTTTAACAATATTCTCTACTTTCTCTTTCCTTTTCTCCTGTTGCTTTTCTTTGTTCGTTTCAACTTGTGCGTCATCCATTGGGCTTGCAGCTGGTGGTGAGATAGGAGAGGCTGATTCATTGGCTCACCCCTTTAGGATCATAACCTGGCGATGTAGGGATATTTTCTCTGTTTCTTTCTTCTGCATACTGCTTGTAAATTAGTTCTACAATGTTAGTATATAAACTGTAGGAGTAATCTAATGTCAACTCAGAGAAACATATGTAAACAAAATGATGTACTTACTTCATCAAAGAAATGTCCAAATTTAAAAGTTGGAAATTCGGTCAAATCTTCAAGAACTTCCTTTTCTTTTTCAGCAATAACTATTGATTCAGATATTGTTTTCCAGTGATCAAAAGTATCAGGCTTGTCTTGAAGGAACGTCTTGGACAAATGAAGAAACTTGTCGGCCACAGATTCAAGTGAAGTCGTTTGGCTTCCAAGTGCATATCAACTCAAGCAGTTGCATCAAGAAGCAAAACACATATGATGACTGGTGGGAGGGGGTATTGATTGACAAGAGAAACCTCATATACTTATTCAGAGACAATAAAATTACAAAATCCACTGGATAAAAAACAGGCATAAAACACCAAAATATGATTACACATCATCCCTAAGACCCTAACTGTTGGGAACATCCATGAATTGACACTTGAGGAGATTCTAGTAGAGATTGAAAAGACTTACAGCTATACCACATGCAATGAGTCCAGGCTTCTCCCTGTCATCCATACGGACACATAGCAGTAGAAAAGCTCTTATATACCAGGGGATTGCACCCAGAAAGAAACTAGTAATAAACCTAGCAAAAAAGCAGCAAAATCAGAGAAGTTCCTATTTCATTGAACAAGATGGTAAATCATTCAACTATCATGAAACTATCAGCTGCACCGCATACATTATCTCTTAAGAAAAGCATTTTTGAAATAATTAAGTAGACAATGACTGCTAGATAAACTTACAAGAGCCATCCAAGACCAACACCAAAACAGGGGAGCCGTTCCTCCCTAAAAGGTCCATGAGCAACAACATGACCTAGAAACATTTATATGTTTTCTACAGTCATCCTAACAGCCATTCAAACAAGCATACACTATGTCAATATAATTATGTCAACACCTATTCAAACAAGCATACACTACTACTGTCAACAGTATATTATTATAGCTATGTCAATAGCTAGTATATAAAATGTCAATAATCTTAAAATTTTTAAAATCAAACAGAATAAATCAATATCAATTATACACGATATCATGTCAATAAGAAGTATACCCTGTTGACAACAAGTGCATGCATGTTATTACGATTATGTCAATAGATAAAGTACATAATAAATCTATGTCAATAACAAGTATACCCTATCGACAACAAGTGCATGTATATTCTTAAAATTATGTCAATAGATAAAGTACATAATAAATCAATGTCAATAACAAGTATATCTCATATATAGCAAACACAATTATCTGGTTACTATTATGTCAATTTGACTATGTCAACAACGATTCTAATAAGTATACACTATGTCAATAACAAGTATATCATGTTTAAAGCAAACATAATTATCTTATTACTTTTATATCAATTGTTAAAGTTTATAATGTCAACAACAATCCAAACAAGCATACACTATGTCAACAGTATACAATATCATCTCAATGACAAGTATATGTTGTTTATAGAAAACACAAGTCTATTATCATAACTATGTCAATAGCTATTGTATGAAATGTCAATAATCTTAAAAATTAAAACAAATCCTTAACTGGAAGCAGATGCATGTTCTCTTTCGTTTTTTCCAGCAGCCTTGTTGATTTCCCCCTCTTCCGAATCTACCATCGCTAATCAACAATAAAAAATCAGCAGAAATCGAATTCAGAAGAAAACAAATCCAGATCTGTTTTAATACACTAAAATCGAAGCAATATACTTAAAATTTGAATCAATTTCTTAACCTGAAGAATTCGCTTCAACGACCGCCGATTTGGAATGCCTTTTTCTGGCTACAATCGGTGCTTCAACTTCAACTACTTCTTCGATCCTCATTTTTGGAAATTAATTGATGTAGAAAACTGAACGAAGTCTAAGATTAGGAGATGAATAGCGACGAAGGGAAGAGAAGATGCAGAATTGTAGGAGAAATTTGGGAGAGAACTCAGAGAAATGTTTGAGAGTTTTACGGCGTGTTTTGAATACAGCTGAAACATTTTAGAACTAAAATGACAAAAATACCCCCCTGTTGACATAAACCAGGCGCTGTTGACATCGCGCGAAGATTGTGAATGGGTGGCTGAGATTGCATCTCAATTCTCAATTAGGCATTGTGATCGCGGAAGATGTTTTCAATTTTGCGTTCTTATTTTCATTGATTACCTCTTCAATTGCTGTCAGAATTTGATTCGATGGAGTCTGTAGCAAATAACGAAGGTAACAATCATTATCTATGTACATTCATGTTTGTGATGATGCTTTGAAGCCAATGATTGGTATGAAATTCAGTACATTAGTAGAAGCAGTTGATTTCTATGAACATTATGCTCGTTCAGTTGGTTTTTGGCATTCCTCACGTATTGAATTTGATTTTAGATTAATATTAGTTGTCGATTGGTTTTTGTTTCTGATGTATTGAAATTCTTATTTGATTATATTACGTATTGCCGATTATGTGTTAAGATGATACTTTTGGCTTATAAATGTTAGGTTTACTGCATAACATGATAGTTTTGTCGGATAAAATGATACTCTGATAAAATGATACTTAAAATGATACTGATTTGTAGGTATGTACATTCCTGTTTGTGATGATAGGTTTACTGCATACAGCAAATAATGCACATATGAATACAAATTTCACTCATTTTCAGGTATTTTTTTCACAGCGTACAATAATGAACAACAAAGTGCTATATAATATACAAAAACCAACAAATAATGCTCAAATTCAAGTGAACCAATATATGTAACTTAACACAAACACATCATATATCCCACATTCTACTATAATGAACAACTGCTTGATGCTTACAAATGACAAAATGCAACAAAGTGCTATATACTATACAAAAACCAACAAATAATGCACAAATTCAAGGGAACCAATCGTTGTAACTGAACACAAACTCATCATATACACCACATTCTACTATAATGAACAACTTCTCGACGCTAACAAAATGCAAATGCAACTGATTGCTATATAATGTACAAAACCCAACAAATAATGCACAACTTCAAGGGACACAATTCCAGTAGCTTAACATACAAAATTCAT
>NW_025951463.1:0-2000 GCF_023119035.1 Salvia hispanica | reverse complement strand
TTAAAAGTAAAGGTGGACCAATTAAAGTTGATTTTGACGTTTTCTTCTTCACCAAGTATTGACAAAAATCATATGAACACAGACACCATAACTAAACTTCAGATTCATGAATTCAAACTTAAAATCCATCGATTAAAATGCTTAAACTTAAATTAAACACTAAACTGCAACTTTTACTTCTACTGACTGACATGCAAGGTGGTAATCACGGCGCAGAAAAGAAACTCATGCACGAAAACTTGACTAACTTAGCTACAACTTCAAATCAACAACTCCCGATTAGAAAACACTTAGAAATTGAAAGCAATAACTAAATCTAACTTTCCTAGGCAGAATGAAGCAAACTCAAACCAAAGTGACATGCGAAATAGAAACTTCATAACGTAAATGTTGGAAAATAACAAGGTACTTCAAAGAGCAACAACGATGAGTGTTTGCAAATAACTAGCAATGAACAAAAGTAAACTTTAAACTAAGAAAGCGATTAAGATTGTTGTGCCACTCCGGGCGATGATACTACTATACTACTGCGATAACTGGCTGAAAAGGCGAACTGATGACTTCTCCGGCAGACTCTTGGACGTCAAGTGACCATAGCTGTGGCGAGGAACGAGAGGTAAGATAATGCTGAAGGATGGATCTTCTAGAGAGAATTCTACTAAGTGTGATTGTCAAACTCCGAACCGAACTCTTTCTCTCTCTCCAAATGGCTTCTTTTATAGGGAGGCTTGCCCTTGCTTTTAGGGTAGACTTCTCCCGCATTTTGACCTTTTTGCCCTTGTAAAATAATCATCCCAGCTATCCTCCTTCTCCATCTCGAGCCTTTTCTCTGGCATGCATTCTGGTCAGTATCGCACCCTTCTAGTGCCCTCTTCACTTGCGTCACACGAATCGTCACCTACTGACTTGGATCCTTCAATCCCGCACACTTAAGCAACTGTTTTGCAGATAATACATGTATTTCACGACATACTGACCAGTAACCAAGGCTTAGAATACGACTTATCACCGTGTTACCTTAAAGTGGACGCCGCCCACAACCGGTCTACTAAAACAAAGACTTAGAACTTGTAAAGTTAACTTATACATTTAAACATGCAATTAACATCCATTAAATGTAAAACATAACAACATTATGACAAAAATAATCTGTTTTATTCCTTGGAAAATAAAATAAGAGTTTTACAGTATTCAATCACTCGAAACGTGATTTCTAGTACATAAACTCTAACAGATCATATCATCCACATAGATATTCAAACATGTGATCTTCTCTTCTTTCTTCTTGTGGAACAGAGTATGATCTGAATTACTCTATTGGTATCCATATTTCTTCATTACTTCAGTAAATCTCCCAAACCATGCCCTTGGTGATTGTTTCAAACCATAAACAGTCTTTTTTAGCTTACACACCTCTCCTGCCTTGAATTCCCCATCAAATTGATGTAGCAGCCAATTCTTCGTTGCAGCAATAGAGAATAGTAAACGAATAGTACTCATCTTGGCCATTGGTGAGAAGGTCTCTGCATAATCGAATCCTTAGGTTTGACTATAGCCCTTTGCCACTAACCTCGCCTTGTAGCGCTCAATTGAACCATCTGGTTTCTTCTTGATTGTGAATACCCAACGACATCCTAGTAGTCTAGACCCCTCGGGTGTCAGACACACTTCCCATGTTTTGCTTTTCATTAGTTCCTTCATTTCTACCAGCATTGCCTCTCTCCAATGTTGGATTTTCATTGTTTCCTCCACAGTTCTAGGGATCTCCTCTTCATCGTATAGAGCTGTTGTGAAGGCTCTTCTCATCTCCGTCAAATTTGTTTTACCCAGATTTGCCACTAAATATCTACTCTTATTCGAGATACGCTCTGGGCTGTACCTCTTAGGTGGAACTCCCCTTGTGCTCCGATAAGGAATTATGTACTGCCATGTATCTCCATCCATCGTAGCATTCTCCACTGTTTCTGTCACCGAGTCATTAGGAATATTGTACTATTGAC
>NW_025951462.1:0-5000 GCF_023119035.1 Salvia hispanica | reverse complement strand
GTTTTGATTATATGGTCTGAGATAGGGAAAACACAGACAACCAAACACCCTTAATTTATGATAATTAGGCTTAGAATGAAACAACTTTTCAAAAGGTGAGATATGGAGCAAAGTCTTGGTGGGAAGGGTATTGATGATATGAGAGGCAGTAACAAAAGCATCATCCCAAAAATCAGATGGGAGATGAGCTTGAGCTAGAAGAGATAAGCCGGTTTCGACTAAGTGTCTATGCTTGCGTTCAGCAAGTCCATTCTGTTGCGGGGTGTATGGACAAGAGAGTCTGTGTTGGATACCCTCATCATGAAGGAATTTGGTTAAGCTTCGATATTCCCCTCCCCAATCACTCTGCAAAATTTTTATTTTGAGATTGAGTTGATTCTCTACAAGGGCTTTAAAATGTTTAAAGACGGAATGAACCTCAGCCTTGGTTTTCAAAAGATACAACCAAGTGAATCTACTAAAGTGGTCAATGAAGGTAACATAGTACTTAAATCCATTCCTTGAAGTTACAGGGGAAGGACCCCATAAATCACTATGAATGAGTTGTAGAGGGGCAGAATATTCAGTGTTAGAAGGAAAATAAGGCAAGCGATGACTCTTGGAAACACAACATGGACTGCATAAAACTTTTGATTTCACTGAAATGAAGGGAATATTACAGCTTTGCAAAGCTTTGGAGACTACATCAAGAGTACAGTGACCAAGTCTTTTATGCCATAATTCTAAGCTAAGAGCAGCAGAGGGTGTGGCTATATGTAGAGCAGAAGGAGCAGGGGCATCAGGAACCACTTCTGGGAAAGGAGTAAGAGCAGCAACTGAGCAGGATCTGCTATTGATTGAATTTGAGAAACATGGAGTGGAAGATTTGGAAGATGTGTTGAGAGTGCTTTTGTGGAGGATGAACTTGTATAGTCCCCGATCAAGGATGCCCTTGAGGATTGGAACCTTGCTGACCTGATCCTTAACAAGGCAAAAGGTAGGATGAAACTCAAAGAAAACTCCATTATCAAGAGCAAATTGAGAGACACTCATCAGATTCTTGGTAATTTGAGGAACAAGCAGCAAATTATTGAGGAATAATGAACGAGAAGGATAAGAGGAGGAATGGAAATGAGAAGTGCCAACATGAGTGATTGGAACACTCTTCCCGTCACCAAGTTGCAAGGACTTACCACCAACATATTCAGAGCCAGAGTTGAGATTGGCTAGATCATTAGAGACATGATGTGTAGCCCCTGAGTCCGGATACCAAGAAGAGGAAGAGGCTACATCAAAGTTGAACTCTGATTGGGGCTGGACAGAAGGAGATGGGAGAAGGCCTCGTCCCTGGGCGAAGTTGGCAGTAGGCTGTGGATGAGCAGGAGTTAGAGAACGGAGTGGAGGTGCCTGCCCATAGCTTTGATCAAAACGGTGCCAGCAGCGATCTGCAGAGTGGCCGGGTTTTTGACAGAGTTGGCAAACGAGCTTGCCTCCACGGCCGCTGCGACCACCACGACCACGAAAAGGACCACCACGGTTGGAAAAACCTCGACCCCCACGGGTGGAGACATCTCGGCGCTGGTCAGTAGAGTGAACGAAGTTAGCAGCAGGCTGGGAGCCATCAACATTAATAGGTGGATTGTGAGAGGACTCCAGCCGCGTTTCGAAGCTGAGTAGAAGAGCAGCAACATCAGGAACCGTCCAACGATCAGCACTAGAGGAAATGGTGACCATGACTGGGTCATACTCGGGTCCCAAACCCGAGAGAATGTGGAGGATCTGGTCCTCATCAAGAATGTGGCAGCCGGCAGATCCCAAAAAATCACAGTAGGATTTTATTTTGCCGAGATAGTCGCACATAGGAAGAGAGTTCTTTTTGAATGTCTGAAGGAGCAGCTTGTACTGCATGACTTTGGCTTTGCTTTGGCTGGCGTAGCGAGTAGAGAGAGCATTCCAGATATCTTTGCTGGTGGTGAGGCCAACAACAAGAACCATTGAGCTTTCTGATAGAGAAGCTAGAAGCCAGGAGGAGAGGAGTTGATCTTGCCTGTGCCAAGCGAGGAAGGCCGGATTAGGCTGCACGGAGGTAGAAGTAGCATCAGCAGTCACGAACTGAGAAGGAACTGAGACTGACCCATCAAGAAAGGGCTCTAGGCCATAGCCCCGAACAGTGGCCAGCACTTGTTGACGCCACATTAGAAAATTGTCGTCTGAGAGTTTGAGGGAGATAGGGTGAGAATGGGGAAATAGGGGTGTGATTTGAAGCTGATTTTGTGGTTGAGTGAGAGTGGCAAAAGAGAATTCAGAGGCATTTCCATCAGCCATTTTTAGGGAAAGAGACAAGTGGCAGGAGTAGGTCCAAGGATCTACTGCGATGATACCATGAAAACTTGTAGAGAAAGGCTAGGTTGAGAAAGGTGAACTAGTATTTTCCCGTTAGATAACAATGTTACAAAAACTTGTTTAAATACATGGTCACAGAAGGACCTAGAATCCTAATAGGCTAAACCCTAATACACTACCAAACAAAATAGAATAACAGAAACATATTTTCTTCTCCTTATCCAAATTGATTAAGTCTTGCTGGCACCAAGGAGCACCTCCTTCCAGCTGGACAGGGGACCACTCGAGGGGAATACATCCTCCGCATTACCTTGGTCACGTGCTACATGGTGCTTGCTATCCAATGCATGGATATCATTTGGGCTGGGAGCATCCTCGACTGAACTCGGATGCAAGCTCAAGGAGACAACGTTTACAAATTTATTAATTATAAGGTGTGATCCGATGCTAATTTTTCTTAAATTGTTAACTCTGCTAACTCATCAATACAGTATATTAAAAATGTCAAACACGATGAAATTGAAATATCAACATAAACTTAGTGATATTTTAATACACTATGTTGACATTGATATTTAAAAAATGTCAACACAGTATATTAAAATGTCCACACAAATTTGTATTAACATTTTAAACCGCAGTGAGCAGAGATTGAGTGGTTTTATGTGCTGCTATCTTTGGGTTATGCAGTTGTTAGAATATGGAAAAGAAATAATGTAAGTAAGGCAAGGATTATGTAATTAATGAGTGATTGATCTTGTAATTAATGTGTGATTGATACCACAAAAAATAGGAGATAGTATTACCATTTGTAAATTAGGGTAAGCCTCTATATTAAGAGGCTTACTCCAAACGATGAAATACAACATAGAATACAATTCTCCTACAATGTCTTCTTCCTCTTCTCTCTTGATATTTCAATATGGTACCAAAGCAGGTTGAGAAAAAGGGACTCAGAATATAATT
This sequence comes from Salvia hispanica, assembly GCF_023119035.1. Classification (NCBI taxonomy): domain Eukaryota; kingdom Viridiplantae; phylum Streptophyta; class Magnoliopsida; order Lamiales; family Lamiaceae; genus Salvia; species Salvia hispanica. Next base: position 1,712 of record NW_025951462.1, on the reverse strand, counting down.
TCATCACCGTCCATACCAATCCCGACCTTTCAACCAAGAGTAGAAACCTACATCCAAAAACAAACAGTAGCAATGTCAGACACAGAAGATCACAAGGAGGACCAAAACTCAATCATGAATTTTTCCAGTGATTTTGCAGAAAAATTCGCAGAACTCATCCGTCAAACCATGCAGAAATCCCCAACTCAAACTTCAAAACCAAAGCCAACGGCCAATCCAGACAACCTAGGCGAGATAGTTATCGCCACGAAACTGTCAGTGGATAACTACCCTCTCTGGGCGATCCTCATAAAACGAGCTATTGGTGGGAAGCGATTATTCTCCCACATCTCTCGGGATTCAGAGCCTCCACCAATCACAGATCCAGATCATGAAACATGGTAGACGCTGGATCATTGCGTGTTCGGGTGGATAATTAACAGCATAGAACCCGAACTCGTAAATGAGGTCTCGCAATATCCGACGGCGAGGGAGCAATGGGAGGCACTGGCCGTGACCTATGGCAGAAGAGGAGATTCGCTACAGGTATACGACCTACACGTGAAAGCAAGCACCATCAAACAAGGCGATATGACCTTGGAGCAATTGTGGTTTCGTCTCCAAAACATATGGATGTCGATTGGTGAAGAACGCCTACGCCATCGTCCGAAGGGAGGCGACGAACGAAAGCGTGCTCAAACCCACACCCGCCGGCGCTGATAGTGGCGGAATTGCAGTGGGCTTGGCGATTCGCGGCGGCGGCGGCGGCGGACGAGGCGGGCAGACTCCGCACCATGGAGAGGATCGTCGTTTCGAGGAAGATAAGAACAAGCTCTTGTGCTCTCACTGTGGAGGCCGGAAACACACCAAGGAGCAGTGCTTCCACCTCGTCGGATGACCTGATTGGTGGGATGAGATGAAGAAGCGATGAGCTACTCGAAATTGGGCGAACAAAGGAAACAGGGGACCACCGGCAGCAGGGGAGTGAGACCGGGCTACCAGCGCTGCGAATGCAGCGGGCAGCACCGGAGCCACCACCGTCGCCGGTCGAGATGAGGCGATCGTAATTGGGACTGCAGCGGCGCCTTCTGGAGAAGAAATGGCATCGGCAAGGGTTGGGAAAGGTAGGGGGGTTTAATTTTAAATTAAACCCCTCACATCCACCTTTATTATATTCCAGTCCTTCCAATTCCGTAGAATATAAAAATATACTCCATTCTCTTTTTATGCAGTCCTCAAACACTCCTAAATTAAATATTGACCCCATTTACTCTCATATTGTTGGAAAAAGACCACCAGACTCTAGAAAATTGGAATTTGAACCTCAAATTGATTGCAAAAATAGGTTTCAAGTTCTAGAAAATTTATCTGCAGCCTGTAGTATGTCTGAATCTTCATATAAGGATAAAGAGTGGATTTTTGACTGTGGGGCTACTGACACTATGTCATTTGATGAATCTGATTTTACTGGGATGTCCGAACCTCATAAAAAATATGTCTAGACTGCCAATGGGGAATTGCTTACTGTCAAGGGAACCGGAACCATTAATATTTCACCCGCTCTAAAAATCTCAAATTGCCTATATGTCCCAACCTTGTCCCATAAGTTACTTTCTGTCAGTCATGTCACGAAAGAACTGAATTGCACCTTACTAATGCAACCTTCTCTTTGCATGTTATAGGATACTCAGACGAGGACGATTGTTGGGCGTGGCACTGAGCGACGTGGTCTT
>NW_025951461.1:0-1103 GCF_023119035.1 Salvia hispanica | reverse complement strand
GCCAGAACTACCTCCCAACTGATCTGTCTAGGAAAATCCCCTAAATAATACAAATGCTCTTCAGGGAAAGCATCTCGGTATGGCTTCTTCTCGTTTCCCCTTGATGAATTCTGCTCAAGTGATCGGCTACTCGATTCTCGTGTTCCTCTTTTGTCTCTTACTTCCCAATCAAACTCCTGCAAAAGTAATACCCAACGGATTAACCTCGGCTTAGACTCTTTCTTAGCCAGTAAGTACTTTATTGCTGCGTGATCTGTGAAGACTATAACCCTCGACCCAAGAAGATAAGGTCGAAATTTTTTGAACGAGTAAACGACAGCCAACATTTCCTTCTCCGTGGTATCATAGTTCTTCTGAGCTTGATTTAGAGTCTTGGATACATAGAAGATCACATAATTTTTTCCGTCAATCTTCTGTCCTAGGACGGCTCCCAAAGCGAAATCACTCGCGTCGCACATTATCTCAAAAGGGTGATTCCAATCTGGCGCTCTGATAATTGGTGCTGACACGAGTCGGTCCTTGAGCAACTGAAATGCCTTCTTGCACATCGCTGTGCAACAAATGAGTGAGCGGTTGTGCGAATTTCGCGAAATCCTTGATAAACCTCCTATAAAAACCCACATGACCCAGGAAGCCTCTAACCTCTTTTTGGTTCGTGGGGTAAGGTAACCTTGATATCACATATACCTTTGCTTTGTCTACTTGTATTCCTATTTTGGAAACCACGTGACCCAGGACAATACCTTCCGTCACCATGAAGTGGCATTTTTCGAAATTCAAAACTAAGTGCTTCTCCTGGCATCTCTTCAACACTAGATCTAGGCTGGCCAAACAAGTGTCGAATGAGTTCCCGTATATGGTAAAATCATCCATAAATATCTCAATGCATACTTCCAGAAGATCCGAAAAAATGCTCATCATACACCGCTTGAACGTTCTTGGTGCATTACACAATCCAAACGGCATTCTTCGGTATGCATATGTACCAAAGGGGCACGTGAACGTGGTTTTCCCTTGGTCCTCTGGGTTAACGTAGATCTGGAAATAGCCACTGTATCCATCAAGGAAACAAAAATACTGTTTGCCAGCCAATCTTTCTAACA
>NW_025951460.1:0-15589 GCF_023119035.1 Salvia hispanica | reverse complement strand
GGGCATGTTAGGGTGCCACCACCCCTTAAAATTTAACACCATACCACCATTCCTAGCCAATCATTTGTACACGTGGACGAATAATAAGGTGCCACGTGGCAAAAAAAAAGTCTGGAAAAAAAAGATCTTGACAATAATTATTGGTCTTTAACTCGACAATATTTCTTATCTGGTGTAGCGTTTATAATATTGTTGTATAAGCGGTGTCACAATATCATTTTAAGAGGGGTTGTCATTTTTTTAAAACAAACCTATATATATATATATATAGGGATGTATTCATATACTTTTCTCATCTTTTGTTCTTTTCCCTTCTCAATTTTGGCCCTTCAATTTCAAGATCTGATGGCCCCAAATCATGCCATATGTATTTAATTAAAATATTTAAAAAAATGAGAAAAGGGTAATGTTGGGAGTTCTTTTTTGTAGCGGTTTATTATCTTCCTTAATTCTCTCCATTATTCTTCACTTCCTTAATTTTCTCCATTAAGTTTAGTAAATATATTTTCAGATTTATTTTTCATAATTACATAAAATCACACCACTAGCACATTGAATAGTCAATCTATAATTTACTTAAATTAATATATAAAGATTTACAATATCTTAGTTTGATTTCTTGTAAAAGTATTGACCATAAAAATCGCACACTTAGTTATTTATAACCATAAAAATATTATGTTTTTATTCTTTGTTTTTGGTTCCATATAATCCTTGATGTACGAAAGTGGCTATAATGTACCAATAGTATCTAATAATGTGCACGGATAAGTGGATAATATACAGATTGAATAAAATAATGTTGAAAGAAAATTGAATTCATGCCCTTTGGGTTTAGCAATCCATGGGGCTAGGTTGCAATACCCACTCACAAATGGAACCATCACAAAGGGCAGAGAGTTTGAATCATTCCTCTTGGGTTTAGCAACCCATGAGGCTAGACTATAGCACCACAACATGAATTAAATTTCATTTTTAATGCGTTTATGATTTGGTACAGTAAATAATGTACCGATAGTATCTAATAATGTGCACGGATAAGTGGATAATATACCGATTGAATAGAATAATGTTGAAAGAAAATTGAATTCATGCCCTTTGGGTTTAGCAATCCATGGTGCTAGGTTGTAGTACTCACTCACAAACGGAACCATCACAAAGGGCAGAGAGTTTGAATAATTCCCCTTGGGTTTAGCAACCCATGGGGCTAGGTTATAGCACCACAACATAAATTAAATTTTATTTTTTAATGCATTTAAGACCTGATACAGTAAATAATGTACTTACAGTATCTAATAATGTGCACGGATCAGTTAATAATGTACAGATCATCCATTACTACAAGACACAAATCGTCCATTATTGAGTAAATAAAATCCATTACATTGAAATATTTGTACATTATGTTTATCAGTTAAAACTATTCATAAAATCACAACAAAAACGTCTAAATATATACATTACAGGACACAAATCGTCCATTACTGAGTAAATAAAATCCATTACACTGAAATATTTTCACATTATTTTTATAAGTTAAAAATACTCATAAAATTAGAACAAAAACGTCTCAGAAACATATACATTACAGGACACAAATCGTCCATTACTGAGTAAATAAAATCCATTACACGGAAATATTTGTACATTATGTTTAGTATAAAACTCTAAATCGTCGACTTTGTGGTGTTTTCACGGCTAAAATCAACTCGGAGACTGCTCTCTTACCAAAAATTGAAACTTTGGAACCATACCTTGTTGTCGATTGAAAATCTTCCACTAATTAAAATGGTGTTGCGTCGACCGAAGGTGTTAAGCTGGCAGAAATTGACTCTTCAATGGAGTTTCTCCGATTTTGAAGCAGCTAGGGTTTCTAACCTCACTTTCTCCGTCTGTTCATCACAAATTTATCAGAATAAACCATAAATTCACTGAAATTCGAATTCAAAATTGCAAAAACCGACGGTTACGCACAAATTTATCAGAATAAACTATAAATTCACTGAAAAATCGAATTCAAAATTGATTCAATTGATCTCCAACTGTTGTTGCTGGAAGTGGAAAGAGAAATCCTCACCGAGAAAAGTCATTAAATCGCAGCGGTTATTCGCGGCGTGGTAGTGAGAAACACCGATCTTCATAGGATTGTAAAACGGCGCGGTTAGGGTTTGGGAAGAGGGGAGAAGTGAGGAGGTCGCGACTATGAAAGAGAATGGAATAAGGGATTTGTCAATCGTCTCTTCAAATAACCACGTAATTTTCGCACTTGCAGTTTTGAAACTGCTGATATATTTTCGTGTTTACAGCTTTACCCTTATAATGCACACATTAGAACCAATAATGCAACACGGGCTCAGATTTCACATTTTAATCTTGTCCATCCATTCTATCAATCTAATGGTTGATATTAAAAAGGAAATAGTATCTAAAGGGGTAAAAGGAGCTTAATGCTCCCCTATATATATATATATATATATATATATATATATATATATATATAGGATTGTGATCAATTGAGATTATTTTTAGGCTAATTGAGAAATGAGATGCAATATCAGCCACTCATTTTTATTAAATGAGTGGTCCAGATTTTGCCACACAATAAATATTTTTAGATTAATTTAATATGAAAGGGTAGAATGGTAAATGTTGATTCCTTGCATTCCGTCTCCTCATCGACGATCTACCGGAATTTAGTGCTGGATTCGCTGACAGGAGTGATGATGACATCTTATTAGCTGCTGCTTTTCAATGAATCCAACGAATTTGATTTGAAGATTTTGCAGCTGCAGATTCAACAATTAAAGATGAGACAAATTCAATACCACCGCCAGATTATGGAATTGGATGAACTGATTTCAAAGATTGATTCATCAAAATTTGCTTTTGTTATAAAATTTGAACTTTTTGCAAGCTTGATTATTAATTCGTTTATGGAATTGAAAGTTTTAGGTTTAGATTATCAATTGTGTTGGAGTGAGGAATCAAGCTTAATCATAATGCACTCTAGGTGTTTGGTGATATTTCCTAATTGGGAATTAGTTGCTAAGAGTTAGATTCTCAATTTTAATGTCAACTACGCACCTATAATGTCAACTACATATAGGTGATCGGAGAAGGTGAAATGTTGATCGGAGATGGTGAACTTTGGGAGTATTTCACAAAAACAGGAACCCGAAAGCTCACTCTGCATGTCTGTTTAAATTTGGGAGTAAATCGTTTGATAGGGTGAGATGCACTTCAATTTTTGTTCTCATTTCACCGCATCTCTCATACTCTGTTTCTACTTTTCTGGCTAATTCTATTTTCTTTTCATGTTTTGATTGTTTGAGCTAACACTGTGTGGTTATTTGGGGAAAGTAGATCAGGTTTAGGTGAATTTCTTTGTTCTCTTTTCCATTTTTATTTATTTGAAACAAGCATTTTTGTTGTGGTTGTACCATGTTTTAATTCGAATTCATCTATTTTCTTTTCATGTTTTACTGATTTCTGTAAAATAGAGGCATTTTGATACGTCTCTGTTTTTTTTTTTTTGCCTTGTAGTGCTTGTTGTGATGACTGTAGACTAAGTAGTTGTTTTTCCTTGATCATGATTTGATGAGTTGCTATTAACTTGTGTTTTTGCTATCAACATTTTTATGAGATTTTTGCTTCTGTTGCAACCATATTACCATATTTTTGCAGTAGATGATTCAATTGTATTAGATGTGAACTCATTTGAGAGATTGATTTTCCAATATTTGCTTTTGTTATAGGATTTGAACTTTTTGCAAGCTTAATTGTTGATTTGTTTATAGAATTGGAAGTATTATCAGGAATTGGATGTCAACAAAACTTGGATTTGGGTTGCAGAATTTACCCCAAGAGAAGATGCCTCAACTTGTACAGATAATCAGGAAGAGGGATGAGCATTTGGCACAGGATGTCAATGAAATTGAGCTTGATATTGAGGCTCTTGATACGGAAACGCTGTGGGAACTTGATCGGTTTGTGACCAATTCGAAGAAGATGGTGAGCAAGACAAAGCGGCAAGCGTTGATGATGAACAACAATCCAGCTGCTGGAGTTTCTATTCCCTCCAGTCCTGTTACTGATGCTGATGTGGTAAGTTAAATTTGCATCAAGATTTTTGTCTTTTTTGTGGTGTTTTCACTGTTTATTCATGTTGTTGGTAATGTTGTGTAGGGCGCATTGAGCGACAAGAATGATGATTGTGGCAAGATGATGAAACAAAATGATGAAGAAGATGTAGATATTGATGACGATATGCCAGCAACGTGAAAACACCACAAAAAAGACAAAAATCTTGATGCAAATTTAACTTACCACATCAGCATCAGTAACAGGACTGGAGGGAATAGAAACTCCAGCAGCTGGATTGTTGTTCATCATCAACGCTTGCCGCTTTGTCTTGCTCACCATCTTCTTCCAATTGGTCACAAACCGATCAAGTTCCCACAGCGTCTCCGTATCAAGAGCCTCAATATCAAGCTCAATTTCATTGACATCCTGTGCCAAATGCTCATCCCTCTTCCTGATTATCTATACAAGTTGAGGCATCTTCTCTTGGGGTAAATTCTGCAACCCAAATCCAAGTTTTGTTTGATAATACTTCCAATTCTATAAACAAATCAACAATTAAGCTTGCAAAAAGTTCAAATCCTATAACAAAAGCAAATATTGGAAAATCAATCTCTCAAATGAGTTCACATCTAATACAATTGAATCATCTACTGCAAAAATATGGTAATATGGTTGCAACAGAAGCAAAAATCTCATAAAAATGTTGATAGCAAAAACACAAGTTAATAGCAACTCATCAAATCATGATCAAGGAAAAACAACTACTTAGTCTACAGTCATCACAGCAAGCACTACAAGGCAAAAAAAAAACAGAGACGTATCAAAATGCCTCTATTTTACAGAAATCAGTAAAACATGAAAAGAAAATAGATGAATTCGAATTAAAACATGGTACAACCACAACAAAAATGCTTGTTTCAAATAAATAAAAATGGAAAAGAGAACAAAGAAATTCACCTAAACCTGATCTACTTTCCCCAAATAACCACACAGTGTTAGCTCAAACAATCAAAACATGAAAAGAAAATAGAATTAGCCAGAAAAGTAGAAACAGAGTATGAGAGATGCGGTGAAATGAGAACAAAAATTGAAGTGCATCTCACCCTATCAAACGATTTACTCCCAAATTTAAACAGACATGCAGAGTGAGCTTTCGGGTTCCTGTTTTTGTGAAATACTCCCAAAGTTCACCATCTCCGATCAGCATTTCACCTTCTCCGATCACCTATATGTAGTTGACATTATAGGTGCGTAGTTGACATTAAAATTGAGAATCTAACTCTTAGCAACTAATTCCCAATTAGGAAATATCACCAAACACCTAGAGTGCATTATGATTAAGCTTGATTCCTCACTCCAACACAATTGATAATCTAAACCTAAAACTTTCAATTCCATAAACGAATTAATAATCAAGCTTGCAAAAAGTTCAAATTTTATAACAAAAGCAAATTTTGATGAATCAATCTTTGAAATCAGTTCATCCAATTCCATAATCTGGCGGTGGTATTGAATTTGTCTCATCTTTAATTGTTGAATCTGCAGCTGCAAAATCTTCAAATCAAATTCGTTGGATTCATTGAAAAGCAGCAGCTAATAAGATGTCATCATCACTCCTGTCAGCGAATCCAGCACTAAATTCCGGTAGATCGTCGATGAGGAGACGGAACAAGAAGAAAATCCATAGCCGCGATATAGCAGAAAATAACGATCAGCACCAAAACTCACCAATCGAATGGAAATCGGAGACGCAGCAGCAAATCTACTCGTCGAAGCTCCTCCAAGCGCTCGCCAAGTCCGGAACGGCGACGGCTCGCTCCTCAGATTCGCGCTCGTGATTCCGGCGAGCTGCCTGAACACGAAGCTGAATTCGCCGTCCGCGTTAATTGATTGATTATTAGATTTCGACTTCGTCAGCTTGTCTGCCGTCACTTTAGGCGACGGCGTCCGGCTCCCTGCTGTGGCAGCTCTTCCGGCGGAGACATGATCGAGCTGCCACCACCTCGTCGCCGTCATATCAGCGCAATCGCAGGCGCAGGCGGCGCTCAAACATGCGCTACATGATCGCTGCAAGCTCAATTCACAGCTGCCACAGCCTCTGTTGTTTCACCACTCCGTTTCACCCTACGTTTCGAGACGGAAATCGCACACCGGCGCATCCGCGCCGCGTCACCCCCACGGCGGGCATAAGCTCTTCTTCAGCACTCCCCAATTGATGCCTCGCCGCTCAATTGCAGTCGAGATTGAGAGGTTTTCTTCTCTGTTTTGGGGATTTTCAGATCGAAACCCAATTTTTCTCTCCCAACAATGCGTCCAGATGCAAGGAATCAACATTTACCATTCTACCCTTTCATATTAAATTAATCTAAAAATATTTATTGTGTGGCAAAATCTGGACCACTCATTTAATAAAAATGAGTGGCTGATATTGCATCTCATTTCTCAATTAGCCTAAATAATCTCAATTGATCACAATCCTATATATATATATATATATATATGTTCCTCTTCCGCCTCCTGCAACTTCATATCCCTCTCATCCATCACCGCCAACCACTAAGAGGTCTCCGACGCCGTCGATGTGGAGCGGCGTCGTAACAACAGTAGAACTCCTCTCTTCCTCGAGAAATTCCATCGCGTCAACAAGACGTAGCAAGACTCATGTTGATTTGTTGCAATCTTCATCGTTTACGCTTACGCTCAGCAATCTTCATTGTTAATTGCAAAATCTTCATTGCAAGAGCTGATTTCTCCATCTCACTTGTGGATTTCGCAATCTACTATATATGTATATCATCTCAAAAGATGATTTCTCCATCGTCAATTGTCGATTTCAGGATCTACTAATTCAATATTTCATCACAAGAGTTGAATTCACCATCTCATGAATTGAATTATGAGATGATCGAAGATGGTGCACTTTAAGATAAAATTAGTTCACTTTACTTCACTAAAATAACAAACATCATATTTAATTCACTATAAACAACATTTCACTATAAATATTAAATGCATTACTATATGCTCAATATACTTCATAGAAATGAAAAAATATTAGATTATAAGACATGCATAATTTACTTCACTATATGCACAACATACATCACTATATACTCATTATACATTATAAAGCATGCATAATATACATCACTATAAGCACAATATACATACATCACTTAATATGTGTTCTTTTTATTGCTTACAAGCCCAACATTATAATTGATATGCTTTATAGTGAAGTAAATATTGATTATAGTGTACTGTTTTCCATATCAATAAGTATATTGAGAGTACAGTGACGTATATTGTGCATATAGTGAAGTATATTATGCATGCTTAGAGTGAAGTATACTCTAAACATGTAATACTTCACTCTAAGCACATTTTACTTCACTGAAATTATAAAATAGTGCACTATAAGCATGCATCACAAAAACTTCACTCTAACCATGAAATACTTCACTCTATGCACGTTTTACTTCACTGAAATGAAAAAACAGTGCACTATAAGCATGGATCAAAAACACTTCACTCTAAACACGTGTATACTTCACTGAGATGAAAAAACAGTGCACTATAAGCATGCATCACAAACACTTCACTCTAATCATGAAATACTTCACTCTAAGCACGTTGTACTCCACTAAAATGAAAAAAACAGAGCACTGTAAACATGCATCACAAACACCTCACTCTAACCATGGAATACTTCACTCTAAGTACGTTTTACTTCACTGAAATGAAAACAGAGCAATATAGCTTACAAGTCTTTAGTTCACTTATTACATGTTTTGGTTCATTTATAGTGAATATATACTTGCCGTGAAGTTGAAATATTATACATTGTAGTAACTCTAATGTAGAGTGATGTAAAACTGCTTTATAGTTACAAACACGATCCTTAAAAAAATTTTGGTAAACATTTGAATATGCTCTATAGGAAAGTAAATATGTTTTATAGTGAAGTAAATATTGATTATAGTGAACTGTTTTCCATATCACTGAAGTATATTGTGTATATAATGAAGTATATTATGCATATAGTGAAGTAAATAGGTACAACAGTGAAGTAAATAGTGAACAAGATATTAAAAGTAAAATAAGAACTGGCTATTGAATTTAAATGAAGTTTTCTACAATATTTCATGAACGTATGAAGTTTACATTTATTTTTTCCACATCTATATCCATGTTTTTCCCACATTCTTCATAATGCTTTGATGTTGCCAAGTTCTTCAATGACTCATGGTTGTTTCCGACAACATTAATGAGCTGCAATACTTCACTCTTAGTCTTTGGAGTATTCCCTTGCTTCTTGTAAATAATCCACATTTCCAATCTTGTTCCCACCTACCATAATAACATTCCATATGTCTCATCAAAAAAATTCCATAATCTTCTACATTTGATTTTGTTCTCCATGGCATTTTTAGCCTTTTTATGTTCACATCCTTTATTAATTTGCATTGCATGTGATAACTCATTTTTGTCAAATAATGATAAAAATACATTCTCTGCAATGCATTATCATGAATATCAGAGGTAGTTCACTGTAAAGAGTATTCTAGTTCATTGTAAACCTAATCACATGCATAACAAACACTTCACTCTAACCATATAATACTTCACTTTAAGAGCATATTACTTCACTGAGATGAAAAAACAGATCACTAATAATATGCATCACAAACACTTCACTATAACCATGAAATAATTCACTCTAAGTACATTTTACTTCACTAAAATGATAAAACTGATCACTAATAACATGCATCACAAAACCTTCACTCGAACCATGAAATACTCCACTATGCGCATGTTTTACTTCCCAGAAATGAAAAAACAGTGCACTATAAGCATGGATCACAAACACTTCACTTTAACCATGGAATACTTCACTTTAAGCACATTTTACTTCACTAAGTTGAAAAAACAGATCACTCAATGACGGACCCAGGTGGGGTCGAGTGGGGTCGACCGACCCCACCGTCGTCCGCCGAGTGCTACCGGAAACTCCATTGATGGACCTCCGAGATCCGGCGCAACTCCACCTTCGACCCCACAGAGCTCCGTCTTAACCTCAAGCCGAGGATCTCCACTGCAATTCTTCACCCTTTAATTAGGTATTTGGGGACATAGAAAATGACAATGAAAAGAATAGAAGAGAGAAATAGAGTTTGGACGGAGAGTTCAGACGAATTACAAGGAAGAAGACGTTTTAATTCTAAATTTGAAATTTGTACTTCAGCAATTAGCTAGGTTAATGAAATGGGCCAAATAATCGGGCCTACTATTCAAATTAGTCGGCTCCTTTATCTAAAATATGATGGGAAGAATTACTTAGCTAAGATAGATAGATTAATTAAAGATAACTATATTATTTTATTTTTATTTAAGTCGTTGATTTATTTTCTAATTATTGATAAACATCAAAGTGATTATTTTAAAAAAAGTTAAATAATTTTTAAAAATATTTAAGTTAGAAAATAAATTAGAATAGTACTGTATTTAAATTATAAATAATTTTTGTAAATAATTATTTAAATAGCTTATTATTATATCAATTGTATTCGACCCCACGAGTTTCAACTCCTGGGTCCGTTATTGAGATCACTAATAATATGAATCACAAACACTTCACTCTAACCATGAAATACTTCACTCTAAGCACATTTTACTTCACTGAGATGAAAAAACAGATCACTAATAACATGGATCACAAACACTTCACTATAACCATGAAATACTTCACTTTAAGCACATTTTACTTCACCGAGTTAAAAAAACAGATCACTAATAACATGCATCACAAACACTTCACTCTAACCATGAAATACTTCACTCTAAGCACGTTTTACTTCAATAAAAAAACAGTGCACTATAAGCATGGATCACAATCACTTCTCTTTAACCATGGAATACTTCACTTTAAGCACATTTTATTTCACTGGGTTGAAAAAACAGATCACTAATAACATGCATCACAAACACTTCACTCTAAGCATGGAATACTTCACTCTAAACATGTTTTGACTTCACTGAGATCACAAACACTTCACTCTAACCATGTAATACTTCACTTTAAGCACATTTTACTTCACTTAGATGAAAAAACAGATCACTAATAACATGGATCACAAACACTTCACTCTAACCATGAAATACTTCACTCTAAGCACTTTTTACTTCACTGAGATGAAAAAATAGATTACTAATAACATGCATCACAAACACTTCACTCTAACCATGAAATACTTCACTCTAAGCACATTTTACTTCACTGAAATGAAAAAACAGTGCACTGTAAGCATGGATCAAAAACACTTCACTCTAACCATGGAATAGTTCACTTTAAGCACGTTTTACTTCACTGAGATGAAAAAACTGATCTCTAATAACATGGATAAAAAAAACTTCACTCTAACCATGTAATACTTCCTCTAAGAACGTTTTTGCTTCACTAAGATGAAAAATCAATATAGTCCACTCGTACACAACAACTAATTCATTCACGTAGAATGAACCAAATCGAGAAACAGCTGAAGTGAAAATTACAACAGACCTTCAGTTTTGTCCTCTTTTCATTAATTTCTACAGAGTGAACCAATAATTCACTCCTTTTTTCATTAGTTTCTGCAGAAACAGATTTAGCAAATAGAAAACAAATGAATTTTTGAACCAGATTCAACAAATCAAGAACCTGGTCCAGCAAATTGATAACAAATAACAAAATATACAGAAATTTTAAAATAAAACGAAAAACAAATTCAACAAATAAAAAAATTACAAATTACCTTTAGTTTTCCCCTCTTCTTCGTGACTATCTTCCTTATTGTGGGAAAATATGAAAAATCGACTAAACCCTAGCAAGGGAATGAGGAAGAAAACGCAGAATTGAAGAGGATATCCCATCACATTGGAGAGAATTAGAGCGAGAATGAAATCTGGAAATGGGGAAACAAATTGAACCTATTTCATTTAAACCATTGAAAAGTCTATTATGCCCCCACATTCTTATAGTGAACCGAATCATTCACATAGTGAAGTAATTCTGCTTCAATTTTGAAAATCACATGACTAAATACCAGCCCTTGATTTTTTAATCTTGTGGCTGAGATTTATTCTCTAGTTATATACTTAATGGGCACTTGCCCCATATCACTACTCTATATATATATAGAGAGAACAAATCTCAGCCACACATCTTAATACTCCAAATTAATCCTATGGCTTAACTATTTTTACATATTTTAATTAAAAGGTAATTAACAAGGGCATTTTTGGAAACCATATTCTATGGAGATTCACGCTTCATCCAGATTTGCTCACACAGAATCAAAACACCTACATTTCGGCGACGCCCTACTCCGTTCCGCACCGATAAACCTCCATGCTCGCACCCTCACCTTCTCGTGCTCCTCTTCCACCTCCTACAACTTCATCTCCATCTGCGCCATCACCAACGTCTTGCGCAACAACGAGAGAATCATCTTCTTCCTCGACGGAGTCCATCGCTTCAGCAAGATGCAACAAGACTTATGCAGATTTGCTACAATCTCCATCGCTCACGCTCATGTTCAACAATCACATCTTGCAAAATCTTCATCTCAATAGCTTATTTCCTCATCTTAATTGTCGATTTCACGAACTGCTATATCACTTTCATCGCAAGAGCTGATTTCTCCATCGTCAATTGTTAATTTCACGATCTGCTATATCAATTTTCATCGCAAGAGCTGATTTCTCCATCGTCAATTGTTAATTTCACGATCTGCTATATCAATTTTCATCGCAAGAGCTGATTTCTACATCGCTAATAGTCGATTTCATGATTGTTAATTCAGTATTTCATCGCAAGAGTTGATTTTTCTATCTCATGAATTTGTGAGACGATCAAAGATGGTGCACTGTAAGACAAAATTGATCCACTTTACCTTCATAACAGTTCACTCGTAAAAATGCATATGAAGCATATGTTGATGTTAGTATATAATGAAATATGTTTTGAGTGCTTAAATATGTAATCACAATATACTACACATATAAAGACAATACACTTCACTCTAAAGGCAACATACTTCACTATAAAACCCATACAAAATTGTACACACAATATACTTCACTATAGTGCATAGAGTGAAGTAAAATGTGCATAGGGTGAAGTATTCTATGGTTAGAGTGAAGTGTTTGTGATGAATGCTTATAGTGATCTGTTTTTTCATCCCAGTGAAGTAAAATGCTTAGAGTGAAGTGTTTGTGATCCGTACTTATAGTGATATGTTTTTTCATCTCAGTGAAATAAAATGTGCTTAGAGTGAAGTATTCCATGCTTAGAGTGAAGTGTTTTTGATCCATGCTTATATTGCACTATTTTTTCATTTCAGTAAAGTAAAACGTGCTTAGAGTGAAGTATTCCATGGTTAGAGTGAAGTGCTTGTGATCCGTGCTTATAGTGAACTATTTTTTCATCTCAATGAAGTAAATAGTGCATAGAGTGAAGTATTCTATTGTTAGAGTGAAGTCATTGTGATGCATGCTTATAGTGATCTGTTTTTTCATCTCAGTGAAGTAAAACGTGCTTAGAGTGAAGTATTCTATGGTTAGAGTGAAGTGTTTGTGATCCGTGCTTATAGTGCACTACTTTTTCATCTTAGTGAAGTACAATGTGCATAGAGTGAAGTATTCTATGGTTAGAGTGAAGTGTTTGTGATGCATGCTTATGGTGATCTGTTTTTTCATCTTAGTGAAGTAAAAAGTGCTTAGAGTGAAGTAGTCCATGTTTAGAGTGAAGTGTTTGTGATCCTTGCTTATAGTGCAATATTTTTTCAGTTCAATGAAGTAAAACGTGCTTAAAGTGAAGTATTCCATGCTTAGAGTGAAGTGTTTGTGATCCATGCTTATAGTGCACTATTTTTTCATTTCAGTGAAGTAAAACGTGCTTAGAGTGAAGTATTCCATGCTTAGAGTGAAGTGTTTGTGATCCATGCTTATGGTTCACTATTTTTTCATTTCAGTGAAGTAAAACGTGCTTAGAGTGAAGTATTCTATGGTCAGAATAAAGTGTTTGTGATCCGTGCTTATAGTGCACTATTTTTTCATTTTAGTGAAGTAAAATGTGCATAGAGTGAAGTATTCTATGGTTAGAGTGAAGTGTTTGTGATGCATGCTTATGGTGATCTCAGTGAAGTAAAATGTGGTTAGAGTGAAGTGTTTGTGATCCTTGCTTATAGTGCACTGTTTTTTCAGTTCAGTGAAGTAAAACGTGCTTAAAGTGAAGTATTACATGCTTAGAGTGAAGTGTTTGTGATCCATGCTTATAGTGCACTATATTTTCATTTCAGTGAAATAAAACGTGCTTAGAGTGAAGTATTCCATGGTTAGAGTGAAGTCTTTGTGATCAACATGTATGTACGCTATAAGGCATTCAAACATCATTATAAGGTATTGAAACATCACTATAAAGCATATTCACTTCGTACAAGTATTCAATCATTAAAAAAAATAGTTCACTGTAATCAAAGATTCAATATAAAGCCTAAATAATTCACTGTAATCAATATATATTTCACTATAAACACAATATACTTCACTGTGATCATAATATACTTCATTAAAATGGCAAAAACAGTACACTTACATGTTATTATACTAGTTCACTAAAAACAAAATATACTACACTATAAGCATAATATACATCACTTAAATGCAAAAACGGTACACTCATATGCCAATATAGTTCACTATAAAAACAACATACTTCAATACAAGCACAATATACATCATGTAAATGTCAAAATAGTACACTCACATTCAATATACTTCAGTATAAGCACAATACAAAAATGTCAACTCACATGCCAATATACTAGTTCACTATAAACACAATACTAATTCACTATAAACACAATATACTTCACCGTAAACATAATATACTTCATCAAGTTCCAATCGTGATTCTTTTCATCCCTGCAGATCTATCTATAGAAAGACTACACATAAGAATAAGATTAGTGTGTGTAAATGTGTATCTTTTTTCCACTCCCGTATATCACAATTTTAGTTCAAATACAGATATAGTTTGAAGCATAGTTGCAATAAAGACATAAACACATATACTTTTATCCAATTAGTGTAGTAAGTATACAGAGAGAGAGCTGACTATACGATCCCAACCAAAAACAACGATGGCTTCACCACCACCGATCTCTCTCCCAACGCCACTCCGGCGAGATCCTTCGCCACAAACATCCCATGGCCCAGCCCTACCGGCGTAAATGATGAATAGATGTTGAAACTTAGCGGGAAGTGAGAGTAGCGGCTGAAATGAGCAACGGAGACAGAGGAAACGGCGGAACCCTAGGTTTCCATTGAGAGTAGAGAGTAGAGAAGAAGAAGCGCAGTAGGTTATGGCGAAACAATTCATTTTTCAAAATGAGTGTAATTGATTTTAACCCTAATTTTTGTAAATGACTATTTTACCCCCGCCTTATTATAGTGAACCAATTCATTCTTATATGAAATATTTATATCATTGTTAGCAATAATTCATTGTTGTATAAAAAGCAATTTATACTTTACTGTTCGTTACATATACTTCACTATATGCTCAATATAGTTCACTATATCATCAATATACTTCACTGGAATGAAAATACAAAACACTATAAGGCATGCATCATATACTTCACTATAACCATAATTTGATTCATTGTAAAGGTAAATCACTTCACTGTAAGCACAATATAGTTCACTATATCCTCAATATACTTCACTGGAATGAACAAACAAAACACTACAAGCCATGCATCATATACTTCAATTTAACTATAATTTGATTCACTGTAAATGTAAAATACTTCACTATATCCTCAATATAATTCACTGGAATGAAAACGCAAAACACTATAAGGCATGCATCACATGCTTCACTGTAAGCGATAAATACTTCACTCGAAAGTATGATAATTACCTTTAGAAGTCTCAGCTTCCTCTCCCGATGATGATGGATCGGAATCGAAAAAATCTTCGTCCCCACATCAGAATTGAATCCATTGATTTCTCTTTTGCGTGATTGATGAATTGGAGAATAATGGAATCATGATGAACTGCAATGAATTGGAGAAGAATCGCGATGAATTGGACAAAATTCGCGTCGCGATAAATTGGAGAATGAATCACGTGAATTGGAGAAGAATCGCGTCGGTTGAATGGAATGGAAAAACAGAATTGTAATGAATCTAATTCGGAAGGAAATCGATCATGAAATTTTGGTTCCAGATCTGATTTGGAATGGAATGATTTGATATGGAACACACGCCTCTTATGAATTTCATGATGTGATTCCAAAAATACCCTTAGCCTATTTTACATCATTAAAATAAAAAATATCTATTACCTTTATTTGTGTGGATGAGATTTGTTCTTTAGTTATACACTTAAAATTAGTTAGACCTTGATCACTCCTCTATATATATATATATATATATATATAGGTTTGTGTTAAAAT
>NW_025951459.1:0-7000 GCF_023119035.1 Salvia hispanica | reverse complement strand
GCTTCACACCTGAACAACGGAGAAAATGAAAGGCCAACAACATCACTTTCACGCTTTTTCATGAGTACATCTCCATGTGTAAGTAATCTTAAATTATATGTAAACTGTTTGAGTCAGATGTCTCCCTAACCAAAAATTTTAAATGCAGAACTTCAATGTAACAAATCGGCAGGAAAATTGGGATGCTTCGACAGCAAAGAGAAATTTTATTTCTCAGATAGATAATGAGGTTGAAAGAAGACCAGATTTCAACTGGAGAAAAATTGATTTGGTAATAAGATCTAAAAATGATATCTATGTTAGAATATGAACAAGTATTCTATGGATATAATTGTATATTTCATGTCATACAGGTCTTCTTCCCAGTTTGTGCAGATAACCATTACTACCTTGTAGTATATTGGATGAAGAAAAACATCATTGACATCATAGATAATATAAAGCCACTTAAAGATACAGATCCGTTGAAATGCTTTGTACGTGTAGTTTAATTTAGTTATTTATATATTTTGCAGAAAGATATGTTCGAAGCATACTTCATAGAGAAGAAATTGCTAGATCTTTCAGAAAATATAAACAAGTCTTCATTCAACTTTCTGAATTTAGAATGGGCAACAACCACAAACATAAAGGACTGCGGTGTCTATTTGATGAGGCACATGGAGACCTATGTTGGGAAAAAGGGCAGTGATTGGGATATCGGCTTCTCTGCGCGTAGTCTGAAGATTATCCAAATACTCAGGGGAAGATATTGCTGCACGATGATTGCATCAATTTACAATAACCAGAGATCGCCAATGTTACAACTAGCTCATGATTGGATGGAAGCAAACATGGACAAATTGTATAAGCTAAACAACAAATACAAGAAGTTGTTTAGTTGTAGAAAGAGGAAGTGAACAAAAACAGATTTTAATGTTTGATGTTAACTTATCTTTTGGATTGGTTTTAAAATGATTATTATGCATTCTGACTTTTGAAATTAGCAGTTATAACAAATGTTAATAAGTTCAACAAATTGTATTGAAATGTAAACAACTTGATTGAAATATCAGCAACCTATAACAAAATGTCAACAGCTTGTATAAAGTGTCAACAACTTGGAAAACAAATATTATGTCAACAACTTAAAATTGACATAATTATATTAGTTGTTGACATGGCTAGTACATGTAGTTGACATGACTTACAATTGTTGTCAACATGTTTTCTATGTATTGTTCACATGGCTTGTACGTGTAGTTGACATGGCTTGAAACATAGTTGACATGACTGGTATGTGCGGTTGACACGATATGTACCGTAGTTGACATGACTGGTATGTGCGGTTGACACGATGTGCACCATAGTTGACATAATTATATTAGTTGTTGACATGGCCAGTATATATAGTTGACACGATATGTACCGTAGTTGACATGACTGGTATGTGCCGTTGACACGATGTGCACCATAGTTGACATAATTATATTAGTTGTTGACATGGCTAGTATATATAGTTGACACGATATGTACCGTAGTTGACATGACTGGTATGTGCCGTTGACACGATGTGCACCATAATTGACATAATTATATTAGTTGTTGACATGGCCAGTATATATAGTTGACATGATTTTTAATTGTTGACATGTGCACCTTAAAAACATGATGGAGCACGAAAGCAAGGCAGAGTCCAAGTTGTACTAAAAAGTCAACTACTTATAACCAAATGTCAACACCTTGTATAAAGGTGTACAACTCAGAAAACAAAACTTAAAATTAAAAAAACAGAATCATAAAATAGATGTCAACAGAGAGTAAAATCAGATATCAACAACTAACAAGAAAATGTCAATAATTTGTAGTCTATGTCAACAACTAAAAAACAATCATGTCTCCTTTCTGCCACAACTTCTAGCATTATGATCAGTAATTTTATGACACTTTCCACAACGCCTATGAGGTTTATTTGCTTTTTCAATTGCTTTCTCTATGCTTGACTTAATCCTGCTTTTCTTGTCACTTGCACCTCCTTTTGTACTAACCACATCTGGAGCATGTGCAGTTATTTCTTCAGGTACAACAATACCATATATGTTCATGATTGAATCATTTTTATCAATAGACGACGATCCAGCACAGTCATCTTTAAAGATTTGAGGACCAATACCCGCAAGCAAATTATCCAAAGCAATCAAATGATCTTTATTCCTAAAAGCACGCTGATATAGACCAAAGTAACGACCATGACACCTGTTAGCAATCTGTAGTTTGTCATCTTTGTTAGAACCTGCACACATATAAAATGTCAACAGCCTATATAAGATGTCAACAGCCTATATAAGATATGTCAACAGCTTAAATAACACATGCTAAAACTTAAACTGAAATATCTATAGAAAATAGTTTGAATACCTCTGTCAGACGCACTATCATCACTCGTGAGACCATGAACTGCCTTTAGTAATTCACTTTTAAGCCAACGGTTACCAACATATTTCTCTGGAATATTGTTGACATCTTTGTTTCTGAGGATGAAGAAAAGGTGGCTGCATAGATAACCACACCTTAAAAATAGTTTACACTCACATTCATATGACTCAGTCTCTATCTCATGTGTAACTGTAAAGGTCTTCTTTCTAGCATCAGAAACTTTGAAGACCTCGATATTCTCCAATGTGGACATGCTAATCATCCGACAACTCTTATCAGCCTCAGCAATAAATTCTTGTACCACTCTAAACATCCTATCTGTGTATACAGATGCCAATTGCTTCTCAAATGCTAAATCAGTGACATATTTTGGAGTGATTACAGAATCATAATAGTCAAGCCTTTCAGTTTGATTCCTTTGAGCATCAATGGCATTATTATACTGAAGAGTGAAGTCAGCAAAATTAAACAACGGTTTCGAGTACCTCTTAAAAAAACTGTTTTCAGATTCTGAAAAAGATGTTGTTCTCATTAAAGAACCCATAGGAACATCTCTAAAGAAGGCTGGGATCCACATATGTTTAATAGCAAACATATCCTTAAACCATTTATGATCTTCTACACCATATTTTTCAACAATACTAGTCCATAATATATCAAACTCATCCGGATCTAACAACTCTGACCAAACACAAGACTTAAACTCCTTACTAAACTTTTCTCTATCAGAAATAGATTTAGGTATCTTCTCAAACAACTTGCTCATAATATGCCACATGCACAAACGATGCCTTGTACCAGGTAATACCTTCTCAATGGCAAGCCTCATTCCCCAATCTTGGTCAGTGATTATGATTCTTGGAGCAACACCCATGCATTCAACAAATACAGTGAAAAGCCATGAAAATGCATCACAATTCTCACCGGATACGAAACCAGCTCCAAACGCAATAGGACACCCATGATTGTCTTTCCCGGTAAATGGACCAAACACCATACGATACCTATTGAACAAATACATCAACACAAAACATCGATAATGTCAATTATAGGTATATGCTATGTCAACTATTAAATCAGAAATGATGCAAAGTACAAATGTATCCTATGTCAACTACCATATCAACTACTATCTATGTCAATTACTAAGTATAATAAATAAACTACCTGTTTGTTGAATATGTTGTATCAAATGCTACAACATCTCCAAACATGTGGTAATGCTTCCGAGACTCAGCATCAGACCAGAATAAGCTCACTAACTTATTATCTTCAGGTGATAATTGATATTTGTAAAAAAACCCTTCACAAATTCTCTTCTTCTCTTGCATCTGATTTAGGATCATTTGCACATCCACTTCTTTTAATTTCTCTTTAATATCACGTGAACAATTCCTAACATCAGTCAACGTACACCCAACAACATCATAACCACCGAAAAACTCCTTTAATAAGTTAAAAGTATAGGTAGGACCGATGTTAGCTTTGGTGCAATCTTCAACAAACTTGTGATGAACATCATTCAAACTGCGATTACCTTTCATAAATCTCTTATGATCTTTGTCAACCATAGCATGATTGTGTTCCTCAACAAACTGATGCACAAGGTAATACTTATCACCAAAATCAGAAAAAAACTTAAAACTAATTCTCGCTCCACATCCACACCTTTTGGTGCCACGTCTACGTCTCTTCTTTGAAGATACTTCATCATCATCAGACACATTACCATCCTCAGATACACTAACATCAACATCCAACGAATCTACCGTATGAAATCCTTGTCTATTGCAAACAACATACTGAAAAATAATAACACCACCACTAGACCTATTTCCAAATCTTCGACAATCAAAATAACACTCCTGAGCATACTTTTCATAAAAGGAAATTCCTTCCTCAAGGGAAGAAAATTTTTGACCTTCATAAGGCCTCAACTCAGGCTTGCAAATTGGAATAACAGACCCTACAACATAGAATATTTACCAAGGAACATAAATCATGTCAACAGATTTTCAAGTCATGTCAACAGAGCATAAATCAACAACATAACACCTTTAGTTATCTCTAAAGAGGTGGCTGAACTCTTGTAAAATTCTTAGACAATTGTTATAAGTTATGTAAGCCAAAATATCAGAACATGCTTCAAATTACCAGGATCAAAATGTCCAGTTTAATTAGAATACACCAATTCAAACACACGATGTCAACAGAATATTTAACAAGTAACATAAATCATGTCAACAGAGCATAAATCACCAACATAACACAACAAAATAATGTTAATGAAACAGAATGTCCACAAAGAGCATAACAACAACACAGAATATTTACCAAGTAACATAAATCATGTCAACAGATTTTCAAGTCATGTCAACAGAGCATAAATCACCAACATAACACAAAAAAATCATGTTAATGAAAATCAAACCAAACTACCTCCACCATTCGTAAATCATGTCATCAGATTTTCAAGTCACGTCAACGCAAATCAAGAGACTTACGTAAATTACCCCTATAGTTATCTCTAAATAGGTGGCTGCACTCTTGTAAAATTCTTAGACAATTGTTATAAGTTATGTAAGCCAATATATCAGAACATGCTTCAAATTACCAAGATCAAAATGTCCAGTTTAATTAGAATACACCAATTCAAACAGACGATGTCAACAGAATAATTAAAATCATGTCAACAGAGCATAAATCACCAACATAACACAACAAAATAATGTTAATGAAACAGAATGTCCACAAAGAGCATAACAACAACACAGAATATTTACCAAGTAACATAAATCATGTCAACAGATTTTCAAGTCATGTCAACAGAGCATAAATCAACAACATAACACAACAAAATAAAGTTAATGAAACAGAATGTCAACAAAGAGCTCATAACCCATACATCTCCCTTGAATGCTCATAACTGATTAAGAAAAAGGGTTTAACAGTGTGCACCTAAAATATCCATACATTCCAAACTCAACCATGTTTCTCAACCTTCTCAGGCTTTATGGTCTTTTGCTTAGCCAATAACTAACCAATTTTTTTATGTCAAGTTAAGGACTCTCATCATGGTTATATCATATGGACTTTTACATTCAAGAAAATCCAACCAAAGATTGATCCACTTAGACTAACGTTTATTTCCTCGGTCAAGAATTAATGAGCTGATTTCTCAAGTAGCTTCAATTAAAGCAGAAAATTACCCCTATAGTTATCTCTAAAGAGATGGCTGCACTCTTGTAAAATTCTTAGACAATTGTTATAAGTTATGTAAGCCAAAATATCAGAACATGCTTCAAATTACCAGGATCAAAATGTCCAGTTTAATTAGAATACACCAATTCAAACACACGATGAATATTTAACATAAATCATGTCAACAGAGCATAAATCAACAACATAACACAACAAAATAATGTTAATGAAACAGAAAATCAACAAAGAGCATAGCAACAACACAGAATATTTATCAAGCAACATAAGTCATGTCAACAGAGAATAAATCACCAACAAAACACAAAAAAATCATGTTAATGAAAATCAAACCAAACTACCTCCACCATTCGTCGACGTAGACTCGGAATAAGATGAAGAATCCATCAAATAACACTTAGCTGTTGATTACGAACTGAAATCGAACCTAAAGATGAGAAAAAAAAAAAAAAAAAATAATTAGGAACAAATTTGACTGGGCATCAACAAATAAAGGATAAAAACAGAATCAAAGTCGGTAAAATCGACCGAAAAACGTCAAAATCAACAAAGAAATCCGTCGAACAGGTCGTCTGTTTTTCGAAAATTGAATCGCAAATCAGGTATCGTTGAAATCGTTGAAACCGTCTGAGTCTAATTTTGCAAATCAATTGAATCATAAATCGTTAAAATAGATTCAATGAGAGATATGATTCAATCGTTGAAATCTCAGCAGAATCGCCGATCAAAGATGAAAGATGAAGAAGAACCCTAAATTATAACGCGAAAAGACAGTTTTACCCTTTCATATTAAATTAATCTAATAATATTTATTGTGTGGCAAAATCTGGACCACTCATTTAATAAAAATGAGTGGCTGATATTGCATCTCATTTCTCAATTAGCCTAAATAATCTCAATTGATCATGATCCTATATATAAATATATATATAAAGTGTTGAACATTATTCAACAACACTATGTTTATTTGACAAAGTGATAAATTCATTATGGATTTTTATGATCAAAGTGCTGAAAATTAAATTGTTTATAATTTTTATTATTATAAAATGTGAATCTGTGATTTTATTTTAGTTAAGGGTGGTAATGCTCGTTATATCAAAGTGGCAATGGCGCATTGCTCAGTTAATATATATAGCTACTAAGTTTAAAAATAATGGCGTTATATATATTCTGGTCAATTTTGAGTAAATAGATTGTTTTATTTAAATTTATTTTAATTGTATTTTTAAAAGTTTAAAGTTATTTTCTCTTAAATACTACTTCAAGTTTGTATGTTTGTATTTCTATAAATTTGCATATAAAATTCTTAAAAAATTAAAATTAAAATCAAAATTGGGACTGGATACCCGATTTTTCGGGACTG
>NW_025951458.1:0-22421 GCF_023119035.1 Salvia hispanica | reverse complement strand
ACTACTTGAAGATGATTCAACTTTCTAACATTTCAGTGGATTTTTCATAATAATATATGAATTATCTATTAAAGGCATGTTTGGTACTCTAACTATGTTTTGGCTAGGTGGAATAATAATCATATGATATGTATCATGGTTTGTGCTAATTAGATACTCCCTCCGTCACAAAAGATGTCACACTTGTGGAACGGCATGAGATTTTAGGAGGTTTTGTTTTGTGTGTTAAATGGATAGAGACAATATAATTTTTATATTCATGTGAGAGAGAATTTTTTCCATAAAGAGAAATGTGACATCTTTTGTGGGACAAACTAAAAAGGAAAGTGTGACATCTTTTATGGGACGAAGGGAGTATATCTTATTGACGTGTTTATAGCTTAGTTAAAAATTCACTTTATATCTTATTGGTGTAAAAGATAGAAAAACATGTTATATTTTCTTTGGACAAAAATTACCTCCATATTAATTATTTTGGTTAATATAGAGGGCACAAATGGAAATTCCTCCTACTATCTAGATCCAACCCATGAGGCAAGTATTCTAACCCACCAAAATGGCAAACTAGTTTTTCATGGTGAAACAGTAGATTTTTTAGCAGGCTAGATACTGATAGAGCACGTTACAAGCATGATTTTAAAGGGTTTATTACACTAACATGGCTGATAATATGCGAAAAGAATGGTGAATTTGAGCGTGCAGGGGCTATAAAATGTAGAAGCGGCAAGTGCAGGATCAACTTGATTAACTTAGAAAAGGAGTGAAAAATGACCAAAAATGAAGCTAAGTTGACTAGTTGCGTACAAGCAGTGAAGTCTGCCTAGCCGACGAATTGATCAAGTGGAATTCACCACATGAAGTGATGAGTCACAGGAGAGAAAAGAAAAGATGCCATCTCAAGGGCATAATTGTCAAGATAGGATGGGCTTAACCTAGAGATTTGGGCCCAACATCATCCTATAAATATGGAGAGAGTGCACGCAAGAAGAGTTGGACACCATCATCACCTTCAATCACCTCATTTTCACCTTATTTTTCATAGCATGGAGTAGGAAGTTAGCAGTAGGAGTTGGTCGTTTCCACCTTTGTTTTTATCTCTTCTTCCTCATCAAGGAAGGAGGGATCTGGATCTACGTAGAAGTCTTTGTAGTTAGAGTTTTTGTCGCACCCCGAGGGGTTTAAACAATTTCTATTCTGTTTTCAGGTCATCTTTTTCTTAGCTTAGTTGTAGTTAATTTTTATATTCTAGTTGCTACTCTAGTTACCTTTCCATTGTTAATCGCTCTTTAAATCCTTGTTTGGAATTCTGTTTTAGTTACGTTTACCGAAGATCGTTTATGAAATGGAGTTTTTAGTTAAAGTTGTGTTGGATCTGATGTTCTCTGTTTTGATTGCTTTCGTTTGCTTAGTTCCGCCTTGTTTATGCTTTCCCGTAGGTAGATTTACTTTTTAGTTCACCAACTTGCATGAGAATAGGTTAGATACTTTAGATATGTTTTCTTTACGTCG
The DNA here is from genome assembly GCF_023119035.1 of Salvia hispanica. NCBI lineage: Eukaryota > Viridiplantae > Streptophyta > Magnoliopsida > Lamiales > Lamiaceae > Salvia > Salvia hispanica. The sequence continues at coordinate 20,912 of NW_025951458.1, read as the reverse complement.
ATTTCATATGGATCTGTGTTCGTTTTGTTTGATTTCTGTTTTTATGTATGTTGCTCTGTTTAGATCTGCTTTCGTTGTTTTTATTTAACTGCTTAGCGAAAAAGAAGGTGGTGGTTTGTTAGAATTGTAGTCTATGTCACCTTTTCGATGTTTACAGCTTTTAGGTAGTGCGCTTATTTTGTGTCAGTGGTCTCAAGTTACTTTTACTCTTCCGTTTCTAGCTTAGTCGATCAAGTAACTTGTTCCCTAGTTATGTGTAGTTTAGTCTAGATTGATCAGTCTAGTTTAGTCAGTTGATCAGCTTCCTTTTCCTTAGTTTAAACTTAACCCACTAAAAAGTGTGGCTGCAACCAATCTCTCAAATGTCTCAATCCCAACTCCACTTATCTCTGTCCCTGAGAGATTCAACCCTTACTTCCCTTTGCTAGTTTATAGTATTGTGGGTTAAGGTTTGAGTCTCTCCGTCCCTAAGGGATTCGACCCTTAACTTACTTATTGAACACATGGCAAAACCAATAAAATTCTCATCATCTTGTTGTAACATATCCACCGAACAATCCAAACAAGTTATTAGGCCAACATAATTAATAAAGCTGGATAGAACTGGACTTGTGTAAGGTAAAATGAGAATTTTTGTAAATTCCTAGATTGTCTCTGAAAAAATCAACATAAAAATATGGCTATGATCTCTTTCATTTGATGCTATATATGTAAATGCACTTTTGTGTAGAATATTTTGTGATGAAAATAGTACTCTCACCGTCCCTCTGTAATAGAGACATTTCTTTTCGGTACAAGATTTAAAAAAAAATATTTTAAATGAGTTAAGTAAAAGGAGAATAAAATAGAAAGGAAAAAGATAGAGGGATGAAGAGGAAGTAAAGTATTTTTTGCCGAAAAAGGAAATGACTTAGCTATAGTGGGACAATCCAAAAAGAAATATGACTCAGCTACGGTGGAACAAAAGACAGAGGGAATAGTATTAAATTCTTTAGAATCATCTTATAAAATCATTGGAAATAGTTATACACTAATACTGAAACCATCCCTAACATATTTAAAGAATGAAGTAATTTGAATATTTTTTATTATTATTATTTGGAGTGCCCTAAACCATATGTTTTCCCCTATCCATTTTCTCTGAACCCTAAATACAGTAAAAGAAAATATTTAATTTAATATAACATCATATAATTGGTTTAGACTTTGTTTTGATTGATGTTCGATTATGTTATATAAATTGGTCAACAAGGAGGTAGTATAATTTCACATAAATTTTAAAACTAATATGCAAAATTAGAATTTAGTTTAGTATGAGTATTTATAAGAAAATATCTTAATGAAATAAATATTAATATTTCATTTTCCTTTCACTTTCGTCGTACTTTCTTTCTAATTTTTCGCAAAAAATAATAACATGATTAAAAATACTTAATATTTTGAATTTTACTAGTAGGTGCCTTTATTTAAGTAGATGTAGTGAAGGTGGACGAAGAGCGTGTCTCATCGATGTTGCCTTATTGGGGTTAGAGTATCCACAATGGTGCCCAACAACCACGGAACAATCCGCCACTACATCAAAACTTTGCAGGTCCAATAGACAGTCACGCTATATTACAAATCGCATTATTTTATCAATTATTGATATATTTTAATTGGATAGAATAAAATTAATTGGACAAAAATAAATAGAATGGAATGGAATGAAAAATATGAATTGGGAATAGATATTTTATAGAAATAAATTTTAAAAATAAAAAAAAATTATACCGCCGCCACGCCGGCGAGGCGGTCTGCAGTGGCCCGCCGCAATAGTAGCCGGAAAACCGCCCCCAACGCCCCTTCCATGTCGCGTTTGCGGTCCAGCAGTGGGATGGAAGGAAAACTTAAATTTGACTGGAACTTCTCATGGGCTATATTTGTTAGTCATAGTAAGTAGTACATTTATTATCCGACGTTGAATACACGTTAGAAATATACATATTGAAGGCCAATAAAAGTGTGATTATAATATTATTATTAGAAATTTAAAAAGATACATTCAAGGATATTCACCATTATTTTGATTTGATTTTTTCATCTTGACTCACAGTTCACACCAACCCATCAAATTGGACATTATTTATATTTATAATACTTAGATTCTTTATACTTTTATATCAATCTCATTCCAGCTTTAAAATTGGGTTCTCCTTATCTTGACTTTTTAATTACACAGCAGTAATTGTAGAGCATAAGAAACTCGTTTCATCAATACAAATAAATCCCACTTACCGCGTTGCTGACACCATTAATGACAGAATCACAACAATAATTGCCTTTAATGTTATTTTAACCTTAATTACAACTTAATCTTAAAAAGTACCTGCAACTGCTATATTTTTATTTTTCATTGTACCACTAATAAAGACGAAGATGATGAAAAAATCCAAACGCATTCCCACTGCCCAATTCCCTCTCTCACACACAAATACACAATTGGCTTGTAAAAAAAAAAAAAACTGAACAATTTCAAAATAAAATAATGAAAAAAAAAACTTAAAATCTGCAAAGTAAACCTCGGTGCGTTGACACTACAGACAATGGGTCCAGCTGTAATCTTCAATTTAGCCTTTTTGGTCAGAGAAGCGAAAAACCATGGTGTTTTTGTGTATGTATATGTGAGTTACGTGTGTATCTGAGCTGAGCTGTGTAGAGGAGATAGATGCCCTAGGCCTAACAAAAGTACTAACTCCCAAGCATAAATTTTGCTGTTTTGTTTAATTTTGCTGTTTGGTTTCTTGTTTGCATTTCAGAGCTCAAATGGGTCCCCCTTGAAAGGGGTTAATTTTAGGGCTTGAGTGATTCTTCCCCTTTTCCCATCTCCATATGTTTGGTCTCACCACCAACTGCTGAATTGTTCAGATTTCAAGATTTTGGCTTTCTGGGTTCTTGATCTGAGATTCTTGTCATTTTTCATATATATGTATGAGACTGCATTTTTTATTTGTCTATGGAGCAAACAATTGAGAGATCTCCTAATGGGCTAAGGGTTTTCAGAGTTCAACCTCCACTGGTGAGCCTCGCAGAATCTTTTTGAGCTCTTTAATTTCTTCAATTTCACTTGTTTCCGATGATGCCCAAATGAATTTTTTGGTTGTGTGCTATCTCTTGATTATATGCATCTGCGTTTTTCATTTTCTGAAATTTGTCATGTTGTTTTGTTTGAGAGTTTGATGATTTTCCTAGATTCCCACCTGGATTTTGTCAAGTATGAATTCTAATCAGTTTGACTTGACTCACCATTGATTTGGTTAGGAGAGTTGCTGTTACTCATTACAAGATGGATTGTCTTGGTGCATTCCCCATGGCTAAAATGTGTGTGTGTGTGTGTGTGGATGGTCATTTTTGTTATGGTGTTGATTCTGGAAATTTTATGGTGTGGTAATTTTTGTGTATAATCTTGTTTAACAAAATCAAAGAAATCAATGGTGGATAAGGGTCAAGGGAGATATAGCTAAATTAATGCTACTCGATCCATTCACAGCTTGATGAAAGCATCATTTACACTACTCATTTGGAAGTATTAACTGTGTCAGAAACTACAAAGAGCATACATATTGAAAGAAGGTGGTTTTGTTTTCTTTCCCTATGTTTGTGAGAATTGAGAGTTATCTTGATAAGAGCTTACCAGTAGAATTCCTGTTACATATGTTAGGTGTATTTAAGAAGGAGCATGCCTAAGTCATGATTATTGATTAAAGTCATTTTAGATGAGATTCATAAAAAAAATCTCATCTTATAAATACATGCAAGTGATATGTCAAGGGATCTAACTTCGGTTTATGATTGAATATCAATCACATTTGGACATTTGTGGTTTATTGCCACAGTATTGCATGAGAATTTAAGCTTGAAGGCACATTAGAGACAGGATATTGAATAAAAGGCATCTTAGATGAAATTTTTGTTGAAGAGAGTAATGAGTTTGAAAGTTATTGATGCTTTTGTGTCAAGAGTAATTGGACTTTTGTATTAGTTGGATCTTATTCTTCATATAATTTTTGCCCAATTTGGTTACAGTTGAAGTTATCCTTGATTGGTGAATGGTGGAGTTGTTTCACCATTCATGTGAATCTTTAGCTGTTGCCTGAATTTATTTGGCTATAGCTTTGCAGGAAGAGTGTAATTTTTTCCATGTCTTTGAATCATATAGCTAATGACAACTGGCTGAATCATATTTTAAAAACATAAAACCATTAATCCCTTATTTTCTAATCTGTGCGCTCTACCTGCCTACTCAGTTCAATCTCTTCACCTTGACGAATTCGTTGTAGAATTCTAGGACTCTGATTTTCCATGCTACTGCTGATGTATCTATCTGGAGTGGAGTTAGTGTGGCGCCTTTTAAATCTGTACATTGACAGAATTTATAAGAAAAGAATATATTACTACTTTTCAAAGTGTTCGTTGTGGTGCATAATGTATGGTAGTGATTGTTCTGCAGAGTCTAATAGGTATCGTGTTTGTGTTTGTTTAGTATAGCCTGGTAAAGTAGAGTTCCTAGTCTAACTTACAGACCATATGAAGTATGCAAATGCCATGTCTTTCCTCAAAATAATTTTGTTTAGCAACTAAGGTTGGAAATTTTGCAGGTTGATTCTGTATCATGTTACTGCAAGGTGGATTCGGGGTTAAAAACAGTTGTTGGGGCAAGAAAATTTGTCCCGGGTTCTAAGATATGCATACAACCAGATATCAATCCTCGTGCACACAAGACAAAGAACTCTCGTCGGGAGAGGAACAGGGTGCAGCCACCACTTCTACCAGGACTGCCTGATGATCTTGCGATTGCTTGTCTGATTCGAGTCCCTCGTGTGGAACATAATAAACTTCGTCTAGTTTGCAAACGGTGGTTCAAGCTCCTAGCTGGGAATTTCTTCTACTCTCTTAGGAAGAGTCTCGGTATGGCAGAAGAATGGGTATACGTAATGAAAAGGGACCGTGATGGGCGAATCTCGTGGCATGCCTTCGATCCAACCTACCAACTCTGGCAGCCCCTTCCTCCTGTCCCACCGGGTACAGCGGGGCCCTTGGATTCGGCTGTGCTGTGCTTAGCGGCTGTCACCTTTACTTATTCGGTGGGAAAGACCCGCTAAAGGGATCGATGAGACGAGTTATATTTTACAGTGCTCGGACGAATAAATGGCATCGGGCACCGGACATGCTCCGGAGGAGGCACTTCTTTGGCTCGTGTGTCATCAACAACTGTCTCTACGTTGCCGGAGGAGAATGTGAAGGGATTCAAAGAACTTTGCGATCTGCGGAGGTATATGATCCGAACCGGAACGGTGGAGCTTCATTGCTGATATGAGCACAGCAATGGTGCCATTCATTGGGGTTGTGTATGATGGCAAATGGTTTCTAAGGGGCTTGGATCCCACAGGGAAGTTCTGAGTGAGGCCTATATCCGGAATCCAACGCGTGGAGTCCAATAAACGAGGGATGATAGCTGGCTGGCAACCGAGCATCTCCCTGAACGGGAAGCTCTACGCTCTGGACTGCCGCGACGGGTGCAAGCTGAGAGTGTATGACGAGGTTCGGACACGTGGAACAGATTCATCGACAGCAAGCTCCACCTGGGGAACTCTCGGGCCCTGGAGGCTGCAGCCCTGGTGGCCCTGAATGGGAAGCTGTGCATCATCCGGAACAACATGAGCATCAGCATAGTAGACGTGTCGAGCCCTGACAAACGAGTTGAGAGCAATCCTCAGATATGGGAAAACATAGCGAGTAAAGGCCATTTTAGGAATCTGTTCACGAATCTGTGGTCGAGCATAGCTGGAAGAAGTGGATTGAAGAGCCATATTGTGCATTGTCAGGTGCTTCAAGCGTGACTCACCTACCTACATATTCAACCCAATCCCCTTCTCATTGTTGTAAAGTTGTAACGACTTGTAAAGAGCAAAGTATTTGGGTTGGCCTTCGATTTTGAGGTCCTCAATCTTGATCTTCAAGGCAAAACAAAAAAGAACAAAAAAATTATCTTCTTTCTCGTATTATCAGTGTTCTATTTTTTCCCTTATATTAAATATTAATAGTCGATTAAAGATCAATTTTAGTTTCATAACTTTTCATATGTGGGAACTCTCGTACAAAAGCAATAAAACTCTTCTCTTAGTAAAAGATTAGTATTCGTTCTAACTTCTATTGGAAATGTCCTTAGTTTATGGCTCACTTGTTCTTGTCTCTCTACTTGACTAAATCAATTGATGTCTGTAGTGATAAATTCACCCACATTTTACTGCATAGTGTATAACATATTCAAAGTGTATCTTTCAATGTTTGCCATAAAAGTATAGGGAAGAAGGAATGCTAAACTAAAACACACAATATTGATCCATTATTCAATTTCACAGCCATCAAGTATATATGCATACCAAGTCAAATGTAGGACGATATTATTCCAGATTTCCTTCAGTCATAAAACAGTACAAGGTTCTCAATCTGATACTCAGATTCAGATATAAGTTTGATATAGTCCATACAACACAACCTCCTTGCTTCCTCGTATAAAGAGAGCAGCTTGAGCTTAGCTATTTATTCTAAAACTACATAGTTACATTGCATGAGCTTAGTGGAAAAGGACTGCATCGCAGAATCCTCAGATATATGGAGTTTACTTTCAGTTGGCTATTCGGTTACAAGCATTGGGATGTCATCAACTGAAGTTGGCATCTGCAAGAAACAGACAACTTAGCAATTGCTATGACAAAGTTGAATCTCTAACATGTTAGCATCTCAAAATTTGCACTAAAACATTTATTGGGTTCTATAACAGATTTGAGAAAGTGCAAAACTTATGTCGAACCAAAACAATCAGCCAAGTGGGTGTGATCCCAGAGCTGCTGACATTGTATCCTTACACAAAAATTCATTGACTATAAAATTTGTCAAATATAAAGAACACTGAGAGACAGCATTTTCTTACTAGAGTTGACATTGGTTGCTCAATGCTGAGTTTACCTAGCTAGCATCTGTAAGTTGTGATACTGAAATCCATGAAATCTTGAATTTGCATTAATGTAGCAGCTTATTTGGTGAATACAAACATACTGAGTTTGAATCTTTCTTTACACGACATCTAATGCTAGAACTCGACTGCATGAGTGATTCTCAATCTCACACCAACCATATAACCTTCATGCTAAGGCCATCTCCAACCATTTCCATCAAACTCAAACCCGTTTGTAAGTATATGTCTCAAAATTGGTTGGGGTTTGCAGTATGATTGGAGAAGTTTTCTACTCCAAAAATGAGATTTGGTGTCTAAGAACCCACAAATTCCTCAACATACCTAGTTCTCTACAAAATACAGAGCCAGCAGCAGTTTAAACTATCGCCCGAATGAAACAATTCGATTCAACTATAAGAATCAAGATACTTTCCACGTCTCATACATCTCTAGATCTACAAGTTCATGACGTTCTTCTACATCTTAAACTCCTCAGTATTAACATAGTAGTTTCTTACTTTAGAAAAGATCAACTCGTAATCATCTTCATTAATCTATTGACGGCACAACAAGTAAAACAGCAACTCCTTATCAACACAGTGATGAAGAGTAGGTGGTTTTAACTTGGTTCGTTTTATCATCAATTTAGTGATGGTGAAATATGAAAAGTAACCCTACACGCTACAATCCTCTCAAATCAGTCTACAGCATCCGAATTCATAACACAGGAGCAATCAAACAATCAATAAATCAGAAGCCCCAATATCCAAAACCCTGATTAAAGGAAATGAGAGAACAACATTGTACCTCAACAAGCGGCGTCGAAGTCACGGCCTTATCTGAGCAAGAGCGAACAGTCAAGAACTGGTCAAGCTGGAGCTCCTTGTTGATAATCCCGACGGTGAAGTAGATGCTTCCGGAAGGCGGCAAGTCAACCTTGATCTCATCGACATCGAACCAGAAGAAGTAGAATCTCTGCACCTGAATTCCCTTCAAATTGGTGATCGAACCGATACTGAGCTTCCCGGTGATCTTCTGTTCGTAATACACCAGGTAATCGAACTGTATGTAGCACGGATTCTCCAAATAGACCTCGAATTGACCGTCGTCTGAGAGAGTGTAGTTGACGACGGAATCCGGAAGGAGGCCGCTGGGGAGGCCGAATTTGGGAAGGATTTCGTAGACCGTGGGCTTCGGAGCTGGTGGATCGGTGGGGGATGAAGCGCAGAGGCTTAGGAGTGGGAGGAGGAGGAGAGAGAGGAGCTTCATCTTCGACGCCATGGATTGTAGATTTGTAGTGTAGAGACTAGACAATCTCTTCTGTGCTCTCAACTTTCCTAGTTTCGAGTTATATTTATTTTCCCTCGATAATTTAAACAAATACTACTCCTCCATCATAATAAATTGAAAATAAATTGTGTAATTAGCAGTATTTCATTACGGCGCCCGCATATAATATCGACTTTATAGTCATCTTTAATTTCAATACGAACTTAGATTCAATACAAAATATTAAATACTAGGACTACATAACAGGGAGATGAAAAAGTGAGTACTGACGGGTAGTTGAACTTAAACAATTTTTATACTAGTATCTTCTATAAGGTATTTCAAAATTTTAAATTTGTGTCACTATATGCGTTCATTAAAAATAATTTTATCCTTTCATTGTGGTCCATTTTCTTTAATTAGTCTAATTATTAAAAATGAAAAATTAGTCTTAATTTATTCCCTATTCCATATTCAACAACTCATGTGAACAAGGGTTCCATCCATTTATATTTTTGATGGAATGATGTTTCTTAAACAAATATTCTAAAAGTAATAGGTGTAGTAAGATTTTGTTGAAAAAAAACGATATATTGAGTTTAGCTTTTGATGGAATGATGTTTTTAATTACTAGTGCTATTTACGTCCCTAATAGATAACATACTTAGGTAATGATCTGAGATTTTAGGATGTTATTTTTTGTATAAAATAGAAAGATAAAATAATATATTTATATTAATATGAGAGAGAACTTTTCTTAAAGAAAATGTGATATCTTTTATGGGATATATTAAAAATAAAAGTATGGCGTATATTACGGACGGAGGAAGTATTATCTTTTAACTTGGCATTCGTTTCTTTTCTTTAGGTGGACCACTACTATTAATTGAGAATTGAGGGGCATAGCATTGTTTCAACTACCTTAACGTTGGACTTTGACATATCATTTGCATTTTTCCTTAGATACAAATCAAATATTGTACAGTTCTATTGGAATGGCGTAAACGAGAAACTTCGTGGAAAATGTGTTGTTTTTGACATTTATGTTAAAGTTGATTGTGTGTAACCTGTCCCTTTTCTTCTTTGACGAAATTATTGCACTTTCGTGATCGACAATTTCAATTTCAATTTTTGTTTATATTAGTAAATACTAATAGTTTCGAATGTGTATAAACAAATGTCAATTCATTGAGTAGTCAAATGTGTTGGCTAATTATAATTTGTTTGTTATAAATTGGTGGACTTGTTCGGCCTGTGGAGTAATTTGGATATTCTCCTATATATTGGCTCATTTGGGCCCATAATATATTGGATTTGGGCTTGGTTAGTTGTGTCACAACAACCAATTTAAAACTTTGATTCTTGAATGCGAATTGAGAAACCTTCCTAGTATTTTTTAAATAATTTTTTTTTCATTCTAATGAATGACGTTTATAAGTATTAGAATAAAATTGTTATCAAAATCATATGCGAAATTTACAGTGATACCAATAAATAACATTTTTTATTAGTACTCTGTATAAAATTGCTATTCAAATCATCCCCTAGAGTTATAGGAGGGATAAATAAAATTGAATCCAAATGCAAATAGGATAATTGATTTCATGCTAAGTTGAAAAGCATGGGAAACTAAAAATAAAAATAATCATAAGAGGAAAAGGTAAGAGTAATCCTAAAACCCCAAAACAAGCAAATATTCACTCTTTTCACTGGCGAGCACTGAACCCTCAATTTTCCCCCAAATTGCTTCCTCCATTGCAATTTACTCACTATTCCTAAACGCCTCTGGGTGCCAATCACGCCTCTGCAGGTACGGATACGTGAATACCTAGATTCAATGTTTACTGAACTTGTTATATTTATCTGTTTCTTTTTCGGAATGATTTTGGTGGAGAAATTAGCAGAGAGATTGGAAACGAGTGAGGGTTTGCTTTTTGATCGGGTTTGAAGTAATTGAGAAAGAAAGTAGGAGTATTTGTTAATTTGAATTCGAGGGATTCATTTCTTGATTGAACTGTCACTATTTCGCCTTTTTCACGCATTTTTGTTAACTGCTCATTTGGATTCAATTATTTGAAAAAATAAAGCGCACTAGGTGTTCTAGGATTTTTTTGTTTCGGATGCCAATGTTCCTCGGGGAATATTTTAGCATTTGATTATAGCAACTTTACACAGTCTGCGTGCAGTTTCTATAACTTTACGTGGCATTGCACGGATTTTCAATGGAGTGGGTGTAAATGGAAATAAATGACATCTTGAGTTTGTCTTTCAATTTTTGATGAATCTGTTGATGTATTTTTGAAGCAGTTCAGATCAATGTTGGAGTTTAGCTGTGACATTAACATGACTACCGTCCTTGTTATTAGTCAATAGTTGGATTGCAGTCCCAATTTGTGAAGATAGCTTACAAAAACATGTACCAACTCGTTTTACACATGATTTTTGACTAATGGTTGAGGCATGCTCGCAGAGCAAAATGGTCACAGAGGTTGGGCATGCTTCAACAGATATTCAGGCGACTGTAACAGCTCCTCCACCCACTGCATCGACAAGCGGCCCAAAGACGTCTATGTTTGCAAAAAGATCAGGATTTGTTATTCCAAAGAACAAGCTATCAGGTTCATTGGTTCCTGTGTTTAGAGGATCAAAAGAGAGATGCTGATATGATCAATGGGGAAGCTACTAAGAAAGTGCAGAGGAAAACCAAATGGGGGCCTGATCTAACCATGGATACCACTGTCAGGAAAGGGAGAGCCTTGGCATATCAGGTATGTAGAATTCTCCTTCCATGTTAGATAACTTTTCAGTACTTCACTACTTCTCGTCAAAGATTTGCCACAACTTAATTAATGCATCTTCTCTTTATTTTTCTTTGAGTCCTGATTTTGATTTTTCTGAAGTTCTTAGTAAATGGGATTAATGTTAATAGCTTAGGCGCCTAGGTTGGAAGAATGTTGCCCCAAAATATGGGGAGTTTGATCTTTTCAATTTAAGAAGTTCCTTTCCACTCTGGGTGCAAAAATGTCAGTGTCTTTTTTGTGAATGGCTCGCATCAACTTCACAGCCAGGTGTTCCTAAGTGATAATATTGCTCTGCCTTTGCGGTGGTACAAATTTTGGACAGACTCGGATTGATCAAATATCTCAATTACTGACTTTTGGGGTGCTGGAACTTGAGCATAGTGAAGATTCATTTGCTACATCAGAATCTCACCATTGGAAGACATCAGAACATCAGCTTAGCCGTGAGGTAGTTGATTTCCAAAGCTGCCTTGCTTTACTCTTATTCCTTAGCTTTCATGATACTTACACTATCAGAAATGTATGGCAGGAATCGGAACAGCTGGAATTTGAAAAGCGTGAAATTATAGGTATGAAGAAGAAGTGAACATGAATAGGTGCTATTACTCCATTGTAGTCTCTTTTTAACTTCCATTTCTATATTTGACATATTATGTTTCCAGGTGAAATACTAAAATTAAATCCAGCATTCAAGCCTCCTACCGATTACAAACCTCTGCTGAAAGAGGCAAAAGTTACAATTCCCGTAGTGTAAAATCTATACACCTACTTTACTTCTTTTTGTTATTTATGGTGTCTTTTAGGTACATTTTAAGCCTAACACTAGCTCTGAAGTGCTATCTTGCTTCTAATTGGTTATTGAGGGAAAAACATCTAGTTGTGTGTTTAAATTAACTCATAATAGTTTTAGCAATCTTAAAACAATTAATTAAGCAAGGGCTTAGCAAAAGAATCCTATTTGGAGAAGAGGTCGGTAGCTGGGTGGTTTGCTGATCTTTAATAATTTCCCTTTGCAATCATATATTTGCAATTTCTGTATGATTATGAATAAGAAATGAAGTGATAACTTCTTAATAATGCCCCATATAAATCTGTCTGCAGATTAATGAACACCCAAATTACAATTTCATTGGTTTAGTATTTGGCCCGTTAAGTGATACTCAAAGCGACTGGAGAAGGTATGTACTCTTCATTCCTCTTAAATCTTAATGTTATGCCATGGGTTATATACACAGGTTAACTAGTTTCACAAGACACAACTATCCAGCATATGTAACAAACTGTTTTCTTGCTTTGGAATGATAAACCAGGAAACAGGAACCAAAATTCAAGTTTATGGCACAAAGGCGGATGCAGGAGGACCGGTAATAGACTAGAGACATAGACTTTGTCTACCATGCTTTCAGTATATATTCTCCCCTTAGCACAAATTTAACACTTGCTCATAGTTTTAACTGTGTACTGCTGTAGGTTGAAATTACTTCTGATGAGAAAGAAATAGACAATGCTTATGAAGATATGTATGTAAACATAGCAGCAGACACACATGAGAAAGTTGATTCTGCAGTGGCTTTAATTGAACTGTTAATCACCTCAGTTTCGGTATGGCTTGACTATTGAATCTGTAGACAGCATATTTGACAGTTTCTGACATTATGCTGATGCTATTGCTGTCTTGTATCTAGATGAAACCGGTGTCTTCTTCAACAACATCAACTGTAGCTCTTGCTGATAATACGAATACTAATCAAACTCAGAGCATGCTGACTTCTACTGTGACACCTGCGCTGACGAACCAAGGAACGCCTCAGCTATTTCCTGGTTCTTTACCGCTTCCTCAAGGCCAGTTTCCACAATATCCTCAAACCTGGTTTCCTGTAGGTCCAACTCAAGCTCCAACTTATCGGCACTCTGGATTTGTCAACCCTTCAAATGCTTCTGCAGCATTTCTCAATAACACTGGCCAGGTATCTTCCTCGCCCTTGAATCACTCAAACGTGCCCACATTGTTTGGTCCACGACCAGTCATCCCTGCAAGTTTTAGTCCGGTCCCGCAAAATCCTTCAGCCCCTACATCTGGAACTCAGTCCACCTATCTGCAACAGCCACCCTCACATGCTCAAACTGGTGGACCTCAGCCCCCATACATGCACCAGGCACCCCCATCAACGGGTGGCCCGGACCTCCCCACAACCTTCCACTAACATCCAGGCCACCTTTCTCTGCTAGTGAATCCTCCAGATGGTTACCTTCACCGGTGAGCACTTCAGCATCTCAAGGTCCAGCCAACATTATGCAAGGACCACCAGTGAATCACCCCAATGATATGATTTCCGCCTCTATCTACTGGAGCCCAATCATCCAGGCCAGTAGCTAACCAACAATCACTAGGCTTCTCTCCCATGCTGCCATCAGCAGGACCTGAATCCACACCTTCATCAATGGGATCTCTACAGCCTGCTATGCCCCAAATGGCAATCGTCCACCACCCTCAAATGCTGTACCGGGATCTGCACCTATGCCTTTCCCGAATCTTCAGGATCACTTCCACAGCCTGGAATGCCCAATTCTTATCCGGGTAATGCTGCAAATATCGATTCCATAAGACCTGTTCGGGACAATTCCAAGACCTCAGCAACCGAGTTCTGGTGATTTTACTTTTCAGCCTCACCGCCCGCCCAGTGCAGTTTCTCAGGTTTGGCATCCCAATCAATCTTTTCCCAAAGAATATAAGACATCCAGTTCAAGCAGGCCAGACATCTTTCCCCCTCACTCTCCACATATGAGGCCTATGTTGAACAACATGAATCTGATTTTTTCCCAAGGCCTCCGGCTAGTCATCAGATGAATCAACCTAGGCCACATGCTCCTACCAACTTTGCGGGAAACCTACAGTTCCCTTTCCCCTAGACATCAGATGATGCCAGGTCATAATCCCGGGAGTCCCAAAATGCCCCCGGGGAACTTTGCTCCACATCCTATCAGTAACACTCTCGGCCCTTTTTCCACCTAGGCGGGAAAACCATCTTGCTGCCCACCAGGGGCCCAACCCCAAATCAGCTTTTTGGGGAAACCCCTCCAAAAAGGCCGTTTCCCTAGCCATCAAGTATATGATCCTTTTTTTCCCGACTGCTGCTCCTTTCAACTCTCAAAGTAGTAGTAATGCAGCAAGGATGCCCAGTGGGGAAGGACCCAGAGTATGAGGCCCTCATGGTTTTGGTAGGAGTTAAATGAGCTATATATAGAGAGATTAGTGAATTGTTATATTTTAAGATTTGTTTGTCTAAAAACCCGGAGATTCTTTTGTACCGTCATGGATTTGGGAGAAAAAAAAACTGGGTTTTTTTGAAATTTTGGGGTTCTGTATTGTTGACAGTTTAACACAAGCTGCATAGAAAAAAAAAAGAGTATACAACAAATATGCTCGTGCTCGTTTTTTTTTTAATTGGAAAGTTCTTGTGCTAAGCAGATAAGCTCTCTGATTTTTAATTTATGCTTTAAATCTTGACTCATGGCAGAATGACTTCTAAATAGGGAAACATAGAGTGAAAATTAGCTAAAGGGGGGTTGTTCAAGAAACAGAGATAATTGTTGAATTTTTTCCTCAATTGTGCTTTTTAATACTCCATATAGTAGAAACATTGAGGAAGAGAAATTCAGGTCTGCGATACGACGGGCCTCCCTTAACACATCTCAAAAAAACTTCTAATAAAAAAAAAATTGAAAGCCAAACGTATCCTATCATTTATCTTAATATAATTACCATTTATTTTCTCCAACTTTAACTACTTTTAGTGGCTTTTTGTTAATTTTAAAAAACTGTTACATTGACTATTACTATTACATATGGTCTTTAAAGCTGAAATAAAAAAACTTTGACAGCGAAAATCCCAACGCATAGTTAGATGATTTACATCCCGAATATTTGGCTGTGCCCTATAACCAAGACTACGACTAGAGATTCAGAATTACTTTAAATCTTCACAAACCCCAACGTCGCTCTGGCCCTCCGTTCCACAACCAAAGGGCACTTTCGGTGGCCATTTCTTTGGTTTTCCTCTGGATGCATTGGTTGCAGAATAGATGGAAGCATTTCACAATCACAACCTGCCATGATCAAATTAAAAATCTTTAGGGGACTGTCAAATAAGAATGTCTTACCCTATCTTATGATAAATAACATTTTCATCTGTAATGATTTCTCAAACAGAAAAAGGGAAAATTTTAAAATATTTCCCGGGGTTTTATTTGATATGCTTGTAGAAAAGAAGATTGGCACAAGAAGGGCACATAAACGATACCTCCCCTTTGGGCCCATCAAAACACACTCCGCACTTGGTATTGCCTTGCAGTCTTTTTTTCTCGCCCTTTAAGTTTCTGTTTTCAGCCTCACCGGGTTTTAGCAGTCAGCTTCTCTACTGTACTATTCAATTCTATCATTTCTTCATCAAGCTTTCTTTCTCTCGCTTCTGCAACATAAAGATTTATAAGATATTACTGTTTCCTAAACATATCATGTTAATGTAAATATGATGAAAAACCCTTTCAGCATTAACAAGAAGAAATAGTGTACATCGGTAATTACCTTTTTATTGTCTAGTTCGGTTTTAATATCATCTATTTTTTGCTGGATCTGCTCATGTTCCTTCTCGGAAATTGAAATAGTGGATTTCAGCATCTTCAGTTCTTTTTTCTTCAACTAATTCCCACTTTGCAGCTTCAAGGTTCATTTTCTAATGTTTGTCATCCTGAATGGAACTCAGAATTTCTTGGTGGGAAGTTTCATCTGCAACGTTTGTCTGGTATGAATGAGAGTGATCAAGATTAAACAAGATGGGGGGATTAAAGATGTAACCAGCTAACCTGTTCCTCACTTTGAGCTATTCTAGACTTAAGGCTTAAAAGAGATCCATTAAGCTGTTTAAATTTTTGCTTTTTAACCCCTTGTTTTTTCCAGAGAGCAATGCGTTTTGTGATTGCCTTGCTTTAACACTCTCAGACACCACTGCAAAACAAACCCCCAAGGAAAAAGAAACTTGATTGACCATGTAGCAACAATAAGTTGCAGGTTTTAAATCTTCAAATGAAGAAAACAGATAGGGCCATAGAAAAAAAATTTTATGTTATTTCATCCCTTCCAGTCAGTTGCGTCAGCAAATGCTGGTTCTGAGCATTCATATTTCGTAACCCGGGGCCCAATAGTCTGTGGCCGATTTTAATAATCAACAAAAACCCCCAAAAAGGATCCCGGGAAGGGTTTAATGATAAGTTTTTAAATAATATTCTATGTTACTAAGTCAGCAAATAGCTACCTAAATTTCAGATAAAAAGGGGGATGCAGTCTCTCCTTCCTTGATCTTGATGGTTTCCCTTTGATTTCCCAAGACATCTCTGTATGTCAACAAACAAGATACTTTAAACAACCCATATTGACCCCAGAACTTGCATACCTGGAATCAATCAAAAATGAAAATAAAAAGCACAAACAGGAAGTTTCTAGATCTTGCTCTGTCCATCCTATTTGGGCCGGGGCTTTTCATTGAGTGTCCCAAATTTTATCCCAGTTGGTCATTAAAATATGACACAAATTACTTTCTTAGCTTTAATCCTGCGCTGATTAGGTTAATTTTCACCCTGTCAAGCATTGGTTGTTTTCCGGGTTTTTAGATTATCTTTGAACCTAGGGGAAGTAAATAAATAGGTTTTAATCCAGCAGACACAAACTTTCTATTTTAAATCCTTTTAGTTTAAAGGGTTTGACTCGCCTTTTTTTCATTTTTTTTGGTGACCTCAGAGAGTTGAAGGTTCCCCGTGACAAATTATTTTCATGGATGTGTCAAAATTTAAATTTAAAAAAAAAAAAGCACGTATCATTCAAAAATTTAAAAAAGCCCATATCATTCAAAATTTAAAAAAGCACACAAGTAAGAACAAAAAGAACCCCTCAAAATATCTAATTCTTTTCCTTTAAATTTAGCCATTTCAGCTTCAGCAACAAAAGTCTGTGTTGGCATGCTGCCTCAGCCATAAGCTGCTTTAACTCTCAATTCCAAGCCATGTTCTTCGGGGCTTCCTCAGACTTTCAGCCAACAGAGTCATGTTCTGATTCTTGAATCTCTGACAAGTTTTTTCCCAAAAAAGGTTTCAAACAGATTTTCCGTGAGATTAAATAAAGGCAGAGTAAGATATTATGCCTCAGATCTATCCAAGACATCTAAACATGGCGTGAACATTTTTGTTGCTGCTGACAGTGTCAGAAAAAGCGACCTTAATGATTTTTCCATTTTTTCTAAATTCCTAGGGGGATATATATACTTACCTGTTATCATAAATTTGTTGACCCAACATATCCAAAAAATTTCCCAGCTCTTGTTTTTTCCCCATTTTCTCAGCCTCATATTACTTCCAAAAGTTAAAAACTTTTGCTTTTAGATTGGCAATATGAAAAGTTAGAAAATGGCAAATCAAGCTTACCATATCCTTTAAAGACGTGTCACCCATTTGGAGTAAAAATTTAACCCAAAATTCTTCAATTCAGGGTCTGAAAGCACAAAACAAAAGGCGGTCAACTGAAAACTGTGGAAAAATTTCGGGAAAAGAAAACAATTAACTTGTGGGAATAGAAACACAAAAATCGAAGGGTTTAAAATATTATAAAACCATCAAAAAGTTAATCAACATGTCAAGGTGGCGGGGAACAAAGGTTTTAAATGTTGTTGAAATTTTTAACCGCTGACCCAACAAACAAAACAGAAAAAACAAAATTGGTTTTTTTTTAAAAAAGAAAATCCACATCTGAGGCAGAAAAGAACATCAAGATCATACAAATACCTTTTCATCCAGTAAGGCACTGAGTGATTGGCCTCCCAAAAGGAAATGGCCTCATCTGCTGTTATTTTCCACTTGTTTAACTGGCTTTCATCCCCCCTTTCTTTTGTCAAAAGAACCCCTTACCTGGGAAATCTTCTTTGATATCTTTTCTTTCCCGAATATGACATGAGCTGTTTAGATTGGTTAGACCAAAAAACTCAGTAATATTTTTAAAAGCACCCCAAACCGAAACTTGCAGAGCTTCTTCCTTTGAGCTCCATCTCATTCTTCTGATAACAATTGATTGAGTTGTTCGAGTTCTTCAACCTTTGACTCAGAAAAAAATACCTCCTAGCCGAATCAGACCCCCTTTTAGATCAAGTCTTTTTCCCCCCTCAAGGAAAAGGGCCCTTTTAACCTGATATTATTTAGTAAAGGCCAAGAGATAGACCATGTTATCAATTAAATGGGAAAAATCTTACCTTTCAAAGACTGTCAAAATTTTATATGCTTGCCTCCGCATTCCAGTGCTGAAACTGATGTTTAACAAGGCATATGGCCTAGAAGTGGAATATACTTTTCTTCCTTCGTTCATTCTTTAAAAAATAAGTTGAAAGTTGTTTCTTAGAAAGAGTTTATATGTTAATAGGTCAGATAATCTTTTTAGAACCTGAAGATGTTGCAGCTGCTTTGACAAAAAAAGGGTTTTCATCACGTGCATCTTCAAGCTCAGAAAGGCGATCCCTTTCCAGAACCTACATATTTTCATTTATAACATCCATAGAAAAGTATGTTACAGGGTCAGTGCAGGTGAAGAAGTGCTGAACTGCCAACTGATCCTTTATCTCCTCAGTTGAATCTTTAAGTTCTCTTAAACGCTTTGACCGGTCAGCAGGCTTTCAGGAGAGACAGTTCCATTCACTAAATTAGGAACTATTACAGGAACAGGAATTGGGACGTGCATCCCAGAAATACCATCTTTTTGCATTTTCAGGCTAATTAGTTTTCTTCTACTTTCTTCAAGTTCGCCCATGCTTTCTTCCAGCTCTCCTTCAAATAGAATATCAATATGATGCGTAGAATAGAGTCGTAAAACTATTACAGTTTCTACCCAATGCTATGAAAGCCAATAATAAGGTGTACCAGCAATGCGTTTGATCTCCAATTGATCAAGTGAATGATTGTCAATGCAAGCTTGAATCTCATCAGCATATTGTTTGTGTTTAGAGAAGCGCATCAACCATCTGATGAAGGTTCCTGGACTCCTCTAACATTAATTATCAAGCTTACGCAATTGGGCGACAGCATCGGGAAAGGCCAATATTATTGAAATATTACAGTTATCATCTGTGTGCTTTGTGAGTATATATATGCATAAATCTGAAAAAGGAAAAGATTCATAACCTTCTGAGGAGGGATTCCCCAACAGAGTTTGAGCTATGTCCTTGAGTTTGACGCTTTGACAATCGATGGCATCTTGAAGTAATTTCATCAACCCCCTAGTAGAGTCGGGAAATGCAAGAGATTTTTTAACATAACCGATAGAACCATCCTTGTGGCTGCCATCAATAGCATCTGTTTGTATTAACCTACAAAGAAATATGTCTTCCGCAGCACATGATGGAATAGAGCCTGACATGATATCATTATATTTAATATGTTCGAAGTATCTTTGCAAAGTCCAGAGTCAGCAAGGGCCAAAAATTACCTCGAGAAGATTCTAAATGATCCAAACTTTGTAGAGCATTTAGGCCAGCTCCCGCTTGTCCTCCAAGTAAAATAAATCGTCAACCAACTACAAGTCATCCATTCCACTGGTAAAGGAAGCTATTTACATGCCATACAATTAAGACAAACTAGTAATAAAGAGGCATGCTAAGCACCTGGTTCCAAAGCTGGTTCACTTTTATCAAAATGACATCATATGAAGTCTGCTTCACTTTTAATTCTTTTATATTGGATTCAAGATCATGCAACTCTTGCTTCTGTTTTTTCTAACTGATGTACAAGTTTCTGGTTCTGGTATTGAAGATCTGCAGCATCAACCTGTCGGGAATAAATTTGATAGCTTTCCCCGGTTATAATACAGACAGTCATCTTACAATATATCAGCGGCTATTGCATATACAATCTTGATTAATGAACATATTATGCACACGCACACAAAGTAAATAACATAACAGAACAATCATTGTAGAGCCACTAATCAGTAAGTAGACATCTTTCCTCATAAACACAATACAATCTGAATACAAGCACCAGATTAAATTCCTTATTTTATAGCAGCACATTCAATCTATTATTCTACTTCAGTGTTCCCACAAGAGCATTATCACAATCCAATCCCAATTAAGTTCAACTTTAACAGAAAGCAAACTTCAAAAACTATAATTCCAACATCAAATCAAATGTCAGTTAAAAAAACCAAAGAAGCCTACATATATAAACCAAACAATAAAAACCCAACACTTAATACCTAACCACAATTAAATACCGCTACATCAATTACGAGACATTGTAATAGAGAAATTTACAGGTTTATCCTCATCTGGAGGAGGAGGAGAAGCAGAGTGGCGAGCAATGGAGACGTCGTGATTGTTGAGACGAGGACGCTTTTGGTGCGGCTCTTCTTCTGGTTCCATTTAAACAAGCGCCGTCCAAGTCTTGCTCAACGCAATTGCTGTATAGTAGTATCTGATTTCCAAATCATTAGATGAATAATTATAATTTGGCCCTCAGCTCATTCTCCCACTAAAATGATGTAGTGATTTGTTCGTAGGTGCAATCCGTATCAAGTATCAACAGTAACCCTAATAACTTTGTACCTAGAGAGCTTAAGCAAAATTGTTTTTTTCATTGCTAATTGACTGCGCCTTTATATTAGGCGGAACTCCATACCAATTGAAGACCTTGTAAAACTAGCAGAGAGAGGGAGAGTGGTGGTGGTGGAGTCGCGGGTCGCGGGTCGGGTCTAGTGAATCGATCATCGCAATCCTGATCATGGTATTAGTTGGGCTTTAAAAAAAAAACTGGGATGG
>NW_025951457.1:0-31546 GCF_023119035.1 Salvia hispanica | reverse complement strand
GGGGAAAGGAAAAATATAATATATATATATATATATATATATATATATTTAATTTGAGAGAAAATATTTTCTAAAAATGGAAATGTAACTTCTTTAATGAGACAATAAAAGGAAAGTGGAACATCTTTTATGGGACGGAGGGAGTAGTTTATATTGGATTGTGAGTGTAAAAATTGGTGGAATATATGGGTCCGTATACGAAAGTAGAATAAAAGAAATGGTTCTTTAAATCTAAATGGTAAAATAATTTTTAAATAATAGACGAAGGAAGTATTTTAGTTGGAATAAATCAGAAAAGAAAATAGATCTTTTCCCAAAAAAGTCGAGGACAATACATTATAAGAAAATGGATAGTAAGGAATAAGACTAATTATGTTTATTCATTAAAAAATGTGATAACTGGTGGTGAAGACCCGACTAGTAGATGCAAGCCATATGATCTGCATTCGCAAAGAAAAGTACTATACTACTATGTCTTTAAAACTAGTATTTCATCCATATGCCAATACGCATGTTGAGTTTTCATATCGTGAGTTTAAGAAATTGTTTAAGTTTATGAAAAGAAATGAAAAAATTAGTGGAAAGTAGGTCACACTTTCAATTTACTAAAGACGACTTTATGACTTCCGGTTAGTCCACTAAATATAATTATGAGAATTGAATGAAATGTCTAATCATTGTTTTCATCATAAGCTGAGTTTTTGGGCCCACAATTCATTAGTAGGGCAATAGTTTCATGATTCAAATATCATGGAAAAAATCTGATGATTTTTTTATTTTTGCAACCCTAATATACTTTTCATTAGTGATTTTTGCAATCCTAATTGTTTAACTATTTTTTCAATAGTTAAGCCCGTGATTACAGTTTCAAATTTCGAGCAGAACCAATAAAAAATTAATTTGCAAATTCTGATTTAACTTTAGAAAAATGATACCAGATTCCTAAATTGGAACCACCAGTTCGATTCGCAACTAAACCGGCGATCCAAGTGTAGCCATGCTCTCTCACTACACTATTATATAAACTAGAATTAAGCCAATATTGGAGATAGGTTTCATCTTTTAAAATTTTTGTTAAGATAGAGTTTTAGGTGAGTTAGAAATTCGTCGGTGGCTTTTAGAAATAATAATTATACATTATACTTTAATCTAATATATACTTTTCAATTGATCAATTCATACGTTATGTGGGGGCCGGAATTCTCCACTAACTACTCTAACCGTTTGTCTCCACCCGCCAACTTTTTTGTTTGTAAATATTTCCACACACCAATATATGTTTGTATGAAATCTATACCCACTAGTACCCAAAAACCTTTTGTCGGGTTATTTTACTAATCAAAATTTGCAAGACAAATTAAGATTTTATTTAATATTTTTACAATTTTAAAATACAAAGCTTTCATAATGCACTAGTATTTCTGAAAAGCAAATCTTTATTCGTAAAGAGCTTGTGGAGATGACGAAATAAAACAAGAGGTGAAAAGTTAGTTGTCCCAGAAATAAATGCAACTTTCTTGAAAGTGTAACTATCCCATGACTAAGACCACAAATATCTACAAAAAATTATTGGATACAAAAAGGTTAACAAACTAACATGAAGAGATCTCATGTCGCATGATTGCCTCTCAATTTTCACCTCAACACTTTTATCCAAACTTTTTATCTCAAATCGAAACTGCATCTGAATTAGTATAATGTAAACTAATTTCCCAAGAACATCAAGCAGCTTGTGCAAAACCAATCATTTATGTACTTTCCAGTAAAAAGTTTACTGTAATGTAAAAACTATGTACCAACTGTATAGTTTTCAACACACTGTTTTACAAAGAGAAAAATAAAAACAAAAATAAACATAGACAAGTTTTCTCACAACTATAACTAAAATCAGTTTATTAACACTTACCAATCACCAAGTACCCAAACAGAAGGCCTGGACTGGCATTCGTGCATCCTTTCCTTTTCTTCTCCTCTTTTATTTGCTCGCATTTATTCATCCTTTGTTCCTGTGCAACCGAGAGTATGGTGGTACAACACCAACAATCGTAATGGAGCTTTTGAGAGTGAAGTACACACATCCATCGATCATTTAGTTGGAACTTCAGAACCAGCAGCTGTTAATAGGTAGATCAGCTGGGGTGCATATGGCGCCCTCTTCTGCAAGTGTCGTAAACTCTGCTCCATGCTGACTTGTACCATCTCAGCGAGCATTTGTTTTGCTTTTCCTAATTGATCCTCCCCTTCAATCTGAGATATTATGTTGCACATGATGTTCTCCAGCGTGTCGGGTTGAAGCTCAGACCTCGGATATGGAGTGTCCCTCAGCAGACATAAGAGCATTTGAGCTTTCGGTTGGGACTTTGGCGTTCCTTGAACAGTTAGCTCAAGGCCGGGATTACTCCTTCTCTAAGTATTGGTTCTCTATACTTTGCACGGTTGCTCTGGCACATGGTCAAAAGAGCTCCAACTGTGTGTTCCCGACTTTGCAGTGACCCACTCTGGGACCTCTACAACGGCAAGTATGCCCCTCTTCAGATGTGAGGGCTGCTCTTCCTTCCTAAAAACCCATCAAAGAATCTATCAAAGCAGTGCACTTTTCCACGGTTTTGGAAGACTTTTTACAGGACTTAAGCAAATTAACCAATGGAGGAATTGGATCCATTTGAAGGATCTCGTTGAGTGTGTCTGGATGAGTAGATAGGTTGTAAAGAGCCAATACGGCATCATATTTAGCTTGTGAACTCCCATGTGCCAAAATGTCTACAAGCAGCGGAATTGCACCAGAAGCACTAATGATCGGCTTGTTGATAGGATATGCAGACAGAGTGATCAAGGCTGCAGCTGCGTGCTCTTGTAGAGTAACGTGCTCAGACTGAAGGAAGTCAATTATTGGTTCTAGTGCACCAGCTTCCATTATTTTCACTTTGTTTCTGAAAATATATACACAAAGGTCAATCTCTATGTTCAACACAAGTGAAACACTGAGCCGATAAATCACAAAACTGAGCGCAATGACCTCTTGATTCAAAAAATTATGTTAACCAATGTTCATCACAATAGTTCAACCAAAGGGAAATACAAAGGGACCATATAATAATGTTACACTTCTAAAGCTAAAGAGTGGAAATACAAAGGGACCCTATAATAATGTTACACTTCTAAAGCTAAAGAGTGGAAATACAAAGGGACCCTATGTAATTTTTAAAAAACCAAATCTTTTGAGTTTGAGTATAGACTAAAATAACAAGTCCACATTGGTAACAGATTATGAAACGAATCAAGCTAGCAGTTACAAATAGAAAATGATTAGTTTATAGGGAAGAACCTAATCCATAAGATAGCTTAAAGAGGAAGACTAAAGAAAAGGATTAGACTACACCACCAACAAAGTTATGGATTTTAAGAGGAAAAGGATTGGACGGGAGAGAAAAAGTAGTAGAAAGCAACACACAGCAACAAAAAAAAAGAAAATAAAAGAGGAAAAAGATGTTGCACCTAATAATTTATCTATTATTTGAACATAGAATATGCTTCCAGCGGCTGAGTAATGTTTCAAAATCATTAATTAAGCTCTCGCGCTTTTGCAATTACAGGAATATTATTCGATTAAAATTATTCTTCTCAATCGAAAGTATAACAACAGAGCATCTTCGAAAAGATGAATCGTCAAAAGAAAGTATACATATTCTTCACAATAATGCGAAACAACCGAAATCTGCAGGTATAAATATTTTAAAATTTCATAAAAAAACAATTCCTGGTTTGTAATCCAATTACAGAATCCAAGGAAAATGATAAGAAAACCGAAAAGTAGCGACCTCAGAATAACAATAGTAACGAATAGGCAGCAAGGAATCAAACTTTTCACTTTCCGTTGATTATATTACTCCTACTATATAATTATAGATTTGAAAAGTAAAATTCGCCTAAAACCTAAGCGTTCAGCATCTGAAATCCGCATATTCCAGTAATCCAAAATTCAGTAACCGCACAGATTAATTAAGAGACTAGGATTAACAAAACGATTTCAATTGAGCTCGGTTTCACTCACAAATCGTCCTTGACGGCGAGATTGAGCAGCGCGGCAAGCGCAGCGACGTTGGCGTCGGCGGATTGGGAGCGGAGCATTTGGACGAGCGGCGCGATGGAGACGGAGAAGTGGCGGCGGTAGCGCTGCGAGGTCTTGGTGAGGCGGCAAATCCCCCTGGCCGCGTCCATCCTGGCGTGGAGATCGTCGGAGTGGAGGAGGAGGAGCGTGTGGCTGACGGTGGAGGAAGGGCTCGAAGCAGCAGCGGCAGTATCGGCGTCGGTGAGGTGGCAGTGGCTGCTATCTTCGAGCGCCATCTTCACTCTCGATTTTGGAGAGAGAGAAAGAAAAGATTTGCAGCGGTTGTTGTGGTTGTTAGAGATAAAGAGATGATGAAAAGTATTTGGGAGTTCAAAGTAATTATGATAATTTGGATTGGCGTTAAGCAACCGTTACTTACTACTACCACTCTTCACCAGTAATATTGTAAACTTTAATCCAAATAAATTACACAATATAGTATCTATTCATAAAAAATAAGGTCATTTAATTCAAATTATGAACAATATTTATCATATAAAATTGTAATTTTCGTTGTTGATTTCAAAATGGGAAATAGGATCTACACAAATTTCTGAAATTTGAATTCTACGACTTCCTATGGAATATGCGTTACTAATATAGTAATGTGCATCTATTATTGTTTATGTGGAACACACAAGGTACAGCTACAGCGCCTATTGATTTTCCTATCCATTTAAAATATTACTCTCTCCGTCTTAAATTAATTGCTACGTTACATTGACAAAAACTGCAATTTAAGAAAATTATTTTTAGAAATAATAGAAAATAAATTAGATATTTATTTTTTATAAAGAAATATAATTTTAATTGATTTTGAATCATCTAAAATAGAATAGCCCAATGAACTTGGAACCATAAAATATTATTACAAGTAAAAAAATTAAACTGAATTACTACCATGTGCGCATTAGTTCTTTATCTTTCCCCTTCAAATAAGATGTTTCCCTATCCAACTCGAGTTATTATTATCGTAGATATGAATGGAGGATTATTATTTCTTTTATTAAAAACTGACTAACTTATTAAATATGTAAATTGAAATAAATCAGCTTGAAAAATTTTCTCTTTTTTATCCTTTGACCAATTTGAGATCCAAATATTATGAACTCTAAGTCTACTACTTTATCAAAGAACAGTCATTTCGAATTATTTGAATATCACTTCTAAGACTAAAATAATACTATCGAAAATTGAAAAAAAAAAAAACTATACTAATATTTGAGTACTATCCAGATACGAATAAGAGTCGTTTTTTCCAATTTAAGTGTCCAGAATAGTGATTCATTCTGTACAATAAATGGTAATAGGGTCTCTCCTTTCCATACTCATTCCACTCACATTTATTTAAAATTAATATATACAAGTGGGACCCCTATTCATTAATTTTTTAATTCACTTTTCTTACGTTTAAAACCATCTGCCTAGAATGAGACTCCTAATAGCGGACGAAGAGGATAGTAACCAAAACCGAATCTAGCAATCGAATGTAGCAATCGAATGGTGTGATAGTAAAAGCACCCCTATATTTACATTTCTTGCATCTAGAAATAAATTAAAGAGTGATTTTGTGGATGCAAATGCACTAAGAAAAGAAATCGTGTTGAATCTTCTAAAACACATCTTAACTATGGTAGATCCACCTTATAATTCCCATCTTAATTTTGCTGAATACACTCAAAGAGTACTAGGTATAGTATGTGTAAATTTGCCATAATATTCAAATTTTATCCAATTGTTTGTATTTATGTATTAAAGTAAAGCTTTCTCAAGAAATGGAGAATGAGACAAGTTTAAAAGACTACCTAATTGAGACTGTGAATCACGCGCGCCCAAATTAATTATTTTGGTCCATGATAAATAGCTAAGTGCAGCCATTCAAATGGAACATTAATTGTTTGAAAAAAAGTATCCTACAACAATTAATGCCTACTTTTTTAGTTTGTATTTTCTTTTGTTCATTTCTTAATTAGTCAACACAAGCATAATTATTTTTTAAATCCGTTTTCTTGTTGACGGTATTACTTTGGATTAAGATTCCATTTGATATTTGCATGAAACAAAAACAAATAAACAAATAAATATGACGTGTCTAATACAATCACGAATGATTGATTATTTGATTACTTAGATAGTATTAATTTAATAAAAATCTGAATCAATTGACAAATATACGTGTGTGGTAACGAGAGTTATCCATGCATTCCCAATATAAAAACAATCACATTAAAATATTACTAAAATTGAGCATTGGATTTATTTTTATTAGTTGTGTCCTTTTATCACTTTACTTCATCACCATAATATATTACTCTTTCGATCCTTTTAGGATCCGATTTATTTACTTTTAAATATTACTTTAGAAGTTTCGATTGGAATTTTTTAATTGGGTAATAGTACATTCTCACCTTTTTATTTCGTATTTTATTATAAAACTAATATATAAAAATATAATTTCGCTTCATTATTTCTTTTCTCAATTTTCCTTTGTATTTTTTAAAACGTGCTAAATTCAACGGAACTCCTAAAGTGGAAACCCGGAGAGTATTTTATCCCGCATATTTAATGATTATACGAAATCTGAAAAAAGTTACAAAATTTACGAACTCGAACTTCCACGTAGCCTCTAATTACTTGTCACGAATTAGTGGTTCAAAATAGAAAAATTAAAGAATGCCAAATGTTAGGCGAAGGACCCTCTACACTTAGTCTGCTTAAATTTATTATTCTAAATTATATAAGTATAATTGTTACCCAATTCTAAATGCTTGGTTAAAATGTGAATAATAATTTGTAATTTAATATAAAATGTTTTGAAGCTGGCATGCATCAAACAGAATTTGACTGGCATAGTGCGTGTTCTGATATAATTGCAGATTATAAATGAATATAAAATTAACATAAACTTTCAAATGAAATTCGTTATTGGGCCAACTATTACGCCTAATTTTTCATATTCTGAAAGAGGATGCATGCATGTTATACTACCTTCGTCTGTTAACTTCATATTTATTTTTTTTATGACTTTTATAAAAATAATAGTAATAAATAGTTAGAGTAGAAAAATAGTAAAATAAGAGAGAGAATAAAGTAATAGTATAATTTAATTGTCTAATTATCCTAATTGGTTAGTTTCGTATTGGCATAGTAATCCGTCAGTTAATTACTTTCATACTGGCTTAATTATTAAACCGACAATTCACTGATAATTACTTTTAATTTGAAAATGACCGATAAATTCTCTGCTAATTAAAATTTTGTCGTATATATTATGCATCGGAAAGTTTGATAAAGGAATATAGCTAGAATTATAATATATTTTTCGAGCTATATATAAAAGTATTTTCATAGGATATCTGACCATGTGTGATAATGTGAATATTCTTGATGGTCCCATTAATTTTGACTGATTTTTGCAGCCCCAGAAATATTCACAAAATGTATAATTCATAGTATTGAATTATTGAAACGTTTTTCATTGAATATTTGGCACAAAAAGAATGACTTGTATGCTTAACTCAAGCAATGACTTATATAATTGGAGCATTATCTATGACATATCATATCAATTACTACTAATATATAGTATAAATATTACGCTTGGTACATCACTAAAATGAAAAAAATGACTGAAGCAACGTGTGTGTAAAAATATTTGTGTGAGAGAGAGACATAACTGGGCCTTTTGCTTTCATTTAAAACTTTCATAATAAGGCAACATAATTGGGCCTTTTTCAGCCCTAAATATTGGAACAATAATTTAAGGAAGTACTTCCATTCACAAAATAATGTCGTATTTTATCATTTTGAGACATCCTTAATTTAAAATCTCATCTTATTTTAATTGAAGTTATGCTAAATTATTATATCACCCTTAAATTTTAAAATAAGTGGATGAGATTAAAGTCACAAATTTCAATTTATAGTAGACCAAGTATCAACAAAAGGGTAATATCGTTATTATATTATCATATGATAATTCTCGTAGTTTTTATTATATCAACATAATGTATTACAAATATCAACAATATAGCATGAGAATATCAACACAAGTACAATAAAATATCAATATAGTTTTAATGATATTTTACATACACTGTATTGAGATTTCTTTTTGCATTTGTTGATAAAATCTGCTTATCAACATGTACGAAAATTGAAATATAAATTATCAAATTTCATCACCAGAACATCGTCGGAACATATGCAATTGAGATCACGATTGGAATCCTTATAAAATTATCTTTAATTTTATATAATTTTTGCAAAAAAAATTAATTTAAATCAAGAAAGTTATGTAAATTTAAAGTTTTGAGATGACTTTGAGGAGAAAAAGTAGTTAGTTATAATTACTACACATGGATTTGACATTAATACCCTTTTTAATTTAATTAATAATTATTTAAATTTAAAATATATTACACTTGGCATTATATCAAGATCTCCTAATCTAATGGTTAAAAATTTGTCTCAATTTTGGATTGCTAATTAGTTAGCAATTAATCACCACCCCAAAGACATAAATATTATAGGCCAACATCTTATTTTCATAAATGAATTGAAAATACTCTTTCGTGCAAAAAAAAAAATCATTTTTATCATTTTAATTCTATCCTATAAAATTAGTTTATTTTTATTTTTAGTAGTAACATTTTCTTTCGAATGAGGGGGGATCCTACTCACCTTTAACATAATATAATGGAGTACCGACATTTTCTTTTACTTTCTAAATTTTATTAATTTTGTATTAAAATTCATATTTCCTCCATCCAAAAAAATTGTCCCTATTTGATTTGGTGAGTTTTAAAAATGAAGAAAATAAGTAGAATATAGACCCTACATTTATATATTAATTTTATAATAGAATGTGAGTGTAATGAATTACTCCTCCGTCCTGGATAATCGGGTCACTTGACCTAATTGTTTTTAAGAATTGTAATGAAAAGTAGGTTGAAAAAGTTAGTTAATGGGTCACATCTTTATATATTAGTTTTATAATAAAATGTGAGAGGAATGAGTTAAGAAACTGATTACTACCAAAAAGAAATAAATGAGATAAATTATGTGGACGGGCCTAAATGAAAAACTGGGATTAATTAGTGGACGGAGGGGTAGTTGAAAGTATGGTTCATTTACCAAAGATAGAAAAAAGCAAAATGGACAATTTACTGACATACTAAAATGACAAACTGACAACATTTCATGAACAAGGAAGATTATTCCAAACTTCCTTTTTTTTGGGGCAGAAGGAATGCAAGACATGGTCATAAAATTAAGAACTCGACATCATGGACGAACTCAACTTAAGACAGAAGCATCACCTTGATTATAGAACTATTGTTTAAGGTAATCATCACAATTCACAACACATGGATATATACCAAGTTATAAAAGATGGCTTCCACACCACTCTGTTTCCCATGTTCCAAACTTAGAAATACTATTTTTTTTTTACTATTTTCTTCATTCTCTAAGACAGTCTACTCTGCACGCATTGCTGACTTCCTATATAAATTCTGGATAATCTTATGCAAATTCAAATACACTGTAGCATTACTACTTAAATTGATTGTATTAACAATAATATAGCAGTGATCTCGCTGTCTAAACCCACATGGAATTCCGGAATAAAATTTATTCAACAATTTCTGATTCAATCATACACAAATTAGTTGTGCTACACCACCAATCTCGAGGTTGATTTTTCTTATAGTAAATGTGGTACTGACATACAGATAATGACATCGTCTGGCCAGTCCTCTTTCTTTACATAGCATTGAGAATTATTTTTTCCATCCCAGCAGTCATTTTTATTATGGACACGAATTTTAAAAATATACTTCCTCCTATTTATAAAAATTCATCCCTTGGCTTTGGACGGGGCACGGTTTTAAGAAATGTAATGGAAAGAAGAAAAAGTTAGTGGATTGGTGCCCTACTAGATATTAAGCTTTATAATAAACGCGAAGAGGAATTAGCTAATTAATATTGGTCCACTAACAAAAATTTGGTAGTGTTGAAATCGACAAATTTTCGTGATCGGATTTGAAATGGAAAATGGGACAAATTTTGGTGATCGGAGGGAGTAAAGAATAGTGAATTGAAAAAGTTTAGAAATATAAGATCCACTTTTCTATATTTATTTTATAATAAAATATCAATGAAGTGAGTTGGTGAATATAAAAGCTACTTACCATTTATGGTAAAAATGAAATGTGATCTTGATTATGGGGATCTACCCAAAATGGTAAAGTGTAACTCTTATTGTATGACGGAGGGAATATTTTTTTTTTAGTTTCACATTACAATTGAGTTATTTTTTTTTCTAAAACTTATTAGTATATCTTACTTTATTTTTTTCATGCATTATTTTTTCCCCTACTTTATTATTTAATTATTTTTTTAATTTCTATTTTTATTTTATCTTCATTCCATTTAATACTAAATATTTATTCTTAAAATTATTTTGCAAAAAATGCATTACCACTAATGAAAGGGGAGGAAGTAATAGACATCCCACCAAACAGTGTAAATTGAATTAAATCACTCATCGATACCACTGTCATAGTATATGTTACTGTCATAAAGCATGTAACATACTATGATTGAAAAGACATGATACATGATTGATTTGCAATACCCCCCTCCCCCTTCTCATAAAAATGATGCACATGAAAATTAAGATAAAATGGATAGAGTAAGACGGAGGACTCCAGAAGACAAGTGAGCAATTGACAGCGAAACCCATATAATATTAGCGTTATCATATATAAGCTTGTAAATAACTGATATATAAGAAAGAATATATTAGATAACTTTCCATAAACTAAATGCCCTTAAATTTTATGGGACATACAAAAATGAAAAGTGCAAATATTTTATAGTAATGTAATGAGTAGTAAAATTAATGAAAATAGCCCAAATTAATAATTTAAAAGAATAAAATAGTCACAAAATAGTACCCTAGAGATATTATTGGTCAATAATAGACATTTCATATTTTTTTATTACGGGAATGCCAAAAGTACAAATAGCAAAATATTCTCCGTCAGGCAATTTTCATTATAACCTAAATTGGGGATTTGTTTTTTAGTATTTAAATTAGTATTTTAATTATAATAAAAGATGACTTAATAAAAGACATTTAAGTAACTAATATAATAATTAAATAATTTAATTCTTAATAACATAATATAAAGGATTTGAGACGAGTAGAAATAAAAAAGTGCTAATATGAGATAGAGAAACTATATGTCAGTTATTTCTCTAATATCTATACATAAAGCAATTAATAGCTTTCTGACCCAGAAGATATTGGTTTGCTAGTACAGATAAGTTGAGGTATAGTTTATTTCAGTTTCAGTGTACTTCTGATATGATGGAATTACACATGTGTACATGTTTGTGATATCGAAGCAACACAATCTTTATCGAGATTCGTAACTCATGCAATAAGATTTGACTTGTTGCAATAAGAGAATGCATATGACTTAATAAATGTACTCATTCCCTCCCAAAAATTTATCATCTATATTTTTTTTTCTCTCTTTTAAAAATTTATCACCTTTATTTTTTATGGCTTTTAATAGTGGATCCTACATTCCACCGAATTTATTCATACTTACATTTTATTATAAAACTACTTAAGATTAAGCCATTTCTATTTTTTACCGAAAAACAAAATATCTACCCCCACTTACTTAATTCTTCTTTTACTTTACTCTCTTCTTTAATTCTCTCATCTACTTTTTTTAATTCACTAAACAAAACTTTTTTAAATCTCGTACAAAAAGAAATGCATCAAGTAACGCGGACGAAGGGAAGTATATAAAAGTAGTGGACTCACATACCACCAACTTTTTTCAACCCACTTTACTATTACATTTTTTAAAACTCGTGTCGGATCAAATAGTGACACCTAATTATTAAGGACGGAGGGAGTATATTTTTTAATTTATTTAATGGAATATCATAGTATTTTTTGAAAAAAAGTTTGTTGCATTAATTTAAATATTTATTTGCCTGGGGGCAATTTATCATGAAATTTATCACTCTATTTTCATTTCCTTCCTCATTCCTAAGAGTTATCTACTTGTATGAATCCGGGCCGCTAGCTGTGTCGCTAGCCGAACTATTGCAACTCCGGGCGGAAGGAATCGGCGGGAATTTCCTTGGCTGAGCGCGCGCCTGGGCGCCGCCGAGCGCGGCCACGAACCTGCTCACCGCCATTAGGCTTCTGCGATCGGTGAGCGACGGCCAATCCAATTTTTTATTTTTTATTTTTTTAAATTTACGAAACACTCGTATAAACGCGATTTTCACGTCATTTTCATTCACACCACTTGTTTTGACGAGTTTTCTCTCTCTTAATTTCTACAGAACAACGCTGAGTTCAGTTACGTCAAAGGTGGTAAGAGGGTACATTTAGAGTACGAACGATTAAACAAATCACATTGGAGGCCTATACGAAGGGTGAGATAGACCGGATGCTACAAGGGGATATGCGGGGCGACCTCGACCTCACATTGTCCACCCCGGGTGACTCGGGATCACCCCGTTTGCACATCAGCGGCTATATGACGACTACTCGCGGGGCGACCGGTTAACGCCAACATGTTCGGCTTTTTGGGATCCGATAGGCTAATTTCATGCATCGGTAAGGGCGAAAATGTGATAATACGGGTCTAACACGTTCCTGCCAGGGTGGAAGAAAATCGTAGATCAAATCAAGGAGATGGTCTAGCGAAGGAAATGAACAAGTGAGAGAATTTACAAGGGAATTGGCGTGACGAGAGTCGCTGAGGCAACAAAGTCTTATCTATCCTCGCGGGCCCACTAAAACGCCTATATATAGAAGAGCATGCAACTCAGGAGGGGATTACTTTTTTACTCTTCTTAGCTCACCACTTTACACACATTTGGGAATGGATCTGGGTAGTCGGGAACGGAAGGTTATTTTCTTAGAAATTTGGGGGTTGGCAACACGTCAGTGTGGGCGAAGATACAATTACTTTTAATTTCGTTGTTTTTTGGTCTTTACCGTCGAACTTCACTTTTGGGAGTCGACCTTGCCCTGGATGATACTTATTTGTCTTTCTGTTTTTTGATTCCCCATTTAGGCCAAATTTCAAGTCAATTTGCATAGATCTCTGTTAGTTTATTTCTTCAAGTGTTATGCCGATCTCTGTTTATTTTGATGTTATGGTGTTTGATATGGAATTTGGTGATAGATCTGTGGTTATTTGAGTATTCGGAGTTCCTAGTTTAAATCTAACGTGATGAAGAGTTTCGTTGGTTGGAGTTCATGGACGCTTGGATCGAGTGGATTTAGCGTCCGAGGTTGGATTCGACGTGTGGAAAGATAGTTGTTTATGGATTCTGTTTTTTTTCTTCTTTTTTTTCGTTTCGCTCGCCTAGAGCATGCAAATCTATTAGGTTCTTCGTTGTTTATGCATTAATTTGATTTAAAAGTCGTTGCCTGTTTTAATTTCGCTTATGTTGAATTTCTTAAGAAGTTTTACGCAATTTGGTTGTAGAAGACGATGTCAGTTAGTTATTTAGAGTTAGTTATTCCCCAATTTTTCGTTGTATTTTGCTTTTTCATCATGGTCCCCATAGTAGGTTTATTTCCTAGGTCTAAGTAGAAGTAGTTTTCTTAGATCAAGTGTCGAATAGTTAATTTCCTTTACCACGTTTTTCATGATTTTTGCCTAGGTCTATTTTGTTAGCTTAAGAATTTTTAAAGTTTCCCAAGTCAAGTTAAATTTTTTGTTTTTCCTCAACCCAAGAAAATGGGGCAGCCCAACACCAAAAACACACCCCAAATCCTGAACATGAGTATTACGCATCCTTCTCGTGGGATCGATCCCTCTTCCCTATACTAGGTTTAGTAAAGTGGTTGAGGGTTTTTGAAAGAAGTGCTCTGTGTGTCCGACGAGGGATACCTTGCGATCAACGAGTTCCTAGACCCGTGATCTAGTGGATTTGCTAGATCGGGAACCGTTTTTCCCCTTTATTTGAATACACGCGCACACGAAAAAGGGCTTTTCGATGCCAATGGAGTTGTTATCGTATCGTTACGCTTTGGAGCTGATATATGTGCTTCCACCGTGCACGATGCGGCTTGCGATCCGGCCACCCCCCCTATTCAAAAGTGCCTTTAAATCGGGGGTTGGCCTACGAGGCGCGACGGGACATGTGGGACAAGTACCTCCCCATCGGTGAGTCGTCGCCCCGAAGTATCGGAAGCGTTCTGAGGGCGTCGTTGAAATATTCCAGAACAATATCTTCAAAACCCACCCGCGGAAAACTGGGGATCGATGCGGATGGACGGGGAGAAGCATGGGTTCCTGGGGATGTTAGGGCAACATAGATTGTATGCATTGGGAGTAAGAACCGTCCGCCTCGGAAGGGTTCAACCACCGGCTATAAGGAAAGAATCCCACGATGATCCCGAGGCCGTGGGCCGATATGAGCACTATTTGGCGGATGGGATATATCCTAGGTGGCCCGTCTTTGTGAAGATGATCGATGCGCAAATGAGGACAGAAGGCCTACTTTGCGGCGCGGAGTCGGCGCGGGACGGGGAAACGCGCATTTGGTGTGCTCCGGGCTCGATGGGCGGCAATTAGGGGTCCAAGCGTTTGTGGCATATCGCCATTCTTCTATAATGTACGCCTGTATTATCATGCACAACATGATAGTCGAAGATGAAGGTGTACACGAATTAACCAACGACGATGAAGCCGGTCCAAGCCACGACGTGGCCACCCAACGTAGAAGGGGGGTACCTCACGGGTGAAGAGTTGTGGGCGCGGAGGGCCGACGTCGATAGTTTTTTTTTGTTTTATGTAATTTTTTTAAGTAATGTAATTTCTTTTATTATGTAATTTGTTTTTAATTCCGCATTTTGTGTTTAATTCCGTAAATTTAATAGTTGTTTTTTTTAAAAGTGTTGATGATGTGGTTATCATGTGGCTAGCCTATTGCTTGTCCAATTCTTGTCCGATGATGTGACAAGAGAAATTTTAGTTGGGCGATGTGGCGGGAAGAAAAGGCTAGCCTATAACATTGCGATGCTCTAAAAATTTGTCAACTTTCACTTTTATGTTTTTGGAGTGAATCATATTAACTCATTATCACTCACAATTTATTATAAAATTAATATATAAAAGTAAGACTCAAATGCCACTAACTTTTTCAACTCAGTTTCTATTACATTTATTAATATCCCCGCGAATCAAATGATGGGAAATTTTTTAGGGACGGAGAAAGTATAATATTGTCTTTCCACTTAACTCACAAATTAAGTGTAACACACAAATTAATATTCTCGTATCATTACCAAAAATATGTCTATTATATATAGGACTGGGAAGTAT
This sequence comes from Salvia hispanica, assembly GCF_023119035.1. Lineage (NCBI taxonomy): Eukaryota > Viridiplantae > Streptophyta > Magnoliopsida > Lamiales > Lamiaceae > Salvia > Salvia hispanica. The sequence goes on along the minus strand of NW_025951457.1, from coordinate 16,057 downwards.
TTTTCAACCGCAACTTGGACCAAGTGTTACCTCTAAATTCAAATAGATTTACTTTTGAGAATTTAGGACACAAGGTTAAACTATATAATTCATGTGAGTGTATAGTTATCATAATTACACATACTCCATCCGTCCCACATAATTTAATCCAAGTATTTCATTTTGGGCGCCCACATAATTTGACACACTTCACTTTTACATTTTTTATAGTGATCTACATGTCCATAACTCATTCATACTTCAGCATTTTATTTACTTTAAAAGTAGGACCACATCTCACCAACTTTTTCAACTCACTTTCCACTAAATTTCTTAAAACTCCAGGTCAAAATGCTCAAATTATGTGGGCGGAGGGAGTATAAATTTACTGGCTAAATATTTCAAAATTTAGCTCAACACTAATAGACACTCGAAAATTTGCTATTAGTCCAATATAAAATGGTGAAAATGGCTATTATTTTATTAATTATATTGTGTTTACTTAAATTTATGCAGTATATTTGACAAACAAAAAACGAGTACTCTTTTCGTTGAACGCGACAAATTTTTCTTCAACTCAAAATTTTTAATATTCCCAAATATTATTTGTATACAGACAGAAGTACAGTAGTACAACCTCACAGCTTAAATAAGTTGTAATGGTACAACTAAGATTTGTGTTGTATTTGCAATTAAATAATGATTAAGAGAATTTCTAAATACTTCCAGCATGGAACAAGGCATGTGATCGCCCATGTGACACTTAATTAATTAATCCTCATGTAGGTATAGCCCCGTTTCAATATTAGTACTATTAGATATAATCATATCTAGAGATTATTATCGAAACGATATCATAAATTAAGAAACAAAACATCAACAATACAAATGTGACATATTTTTGTCACAAGATATCTTCTAAACAATCCAAATTTAATAATTTTTGTAGTTAATGTTAAAAATTGTGGAACAGATAATTACAATTAAACTAATTTTATCACTAACTTTTTCTACAATTTACTAGTTAAAATATGTACTTTTATTTATTTTGGATTCACTACTCTTCACGATAGTTAATTACCAGTACTGAAAAAACATATTAATAAACATAACTCATGTGTAATCATTAGTTGTGTTATAGAGCATTTATGGTAATTGATGGTGATGAATATTATATAAATGCTGCAATGAAAACGAGAATGCCAGCAGTTCATGAGCTGAGAATGGTTTCCTTGAAATGCATTATGTCTCTAATGTGCATTAATTCCTTCCAATAATAAATGCAATTATATTCGTCCAAACAACTGAAAATGACAATTTTGTTGTATGATCAAATTCTATAATGGTTAATTTAAATTTAAACAAAGTATCATATTGATGTACATTTTATTTATTTTCAGAATGAGTCTGTCATTAGATTAAGACACAATATGTACCCCCTCAAAAACAATTACGCTATGATTAATTTATAACATATGATATTTTTTATATTTATATGGAGTATAAAATAAAATTTTAGTACTCTAGTCAAAATGGGAACTTGTGAGTTGTGAGTTGTGAGCTTCCCAGTTAGAAAGGCATTTATTAATAAATTTTAACTTGTCAAATCAAATAAATTCACTTTTTGAGAGAGAATCTTATTTCAACATTATAGCTTTATTAATAAATTTAAAATTTTCAAGCAATTTTTTTTAAGAACTACTCCAATTACAGTTCAGAAGAAAATAAAAATTACAGTTAACAAACAGAATCGTCAAGCAAGAAGAAGCTACAAATTAAGTAGTTTACCTTCTAAAACTTTAGCACTGACCTGTTTTAAATTTTGGTCCTGTCGCAGTCGCTGATCTCTATATTTGAGTACTTGTATTTAATTAATTCTCATATGAAGAAATGAAGAAAATGTGTAGAATAATTCTTGACATAATATAGCCTTTTTCCCCTACTGTATCTTTTAGTCCGGAAATCAATGATCATTTCACCTTATATCAATCAAGATTAATTTAACTAAAATAATACTGTAGTTGCATAATTTGGGTAAACCAGATAGTGATTAAAAGAAGGAAATTATCAAGGGATTCGAGATATTATTGCAAATCCCTAGCTATATATTTTATGGCAACAGACAACTAACATCATCTTAATTTAAATACAGTAAATTTAGCAAACACTAAATCATAGTACTATTAATTAAGCTCAGGATATTAAACGCGTGTTAAGGAGAAAATCTAGCAGTTTAATCACTTAGGATTGAACTTTATTTAGTATGATACGTTGCTATATTAATCGGTCAAATTAGAATTAAAAAGTGATAGTACTATATTTTGGTGTCATCAAATTTCTTGTCACATTCAAAGAAGAAAAGGCAAGAACAAATTAAGTACTACTAATAAGACCTCCATATATAAAGAAACCATTCATCATGTTCAAGATTAATTGCATTCAAAACTTGTTATTTCATAGAGTGGACCACATTTCAGGCTCCACTCAATATAATACTACATGCTTAAAGAGAAGAAATTTCGCTGTGGGTGATGTCTCATTTGAAGCGGATTTCCGGTCTCTTTGTGATGCAAGAATTGCATCAATAATAGCTTCCCGAACTTGTGACAGGTCCGGTGCTTTCCTCTTGCGCCGCCAAAATTCATCGTAGCCAATACCGCTGCTCAAATTCCAAATCAATTTCGAACCATTATCAATCTCTGGTCAATTTAGGTTCATGATCGATAACATAATAATCGTACCTTCACTTGCAGCTGAAGAAACTTGACATAGCTGGTTGCCTTAGCATCGTAACAAGATCAACCTGCACGTAAATTATGTTGAGCTAATTTACTTAACAAAAAACCCTAGAGAGCTTTTTGTCTGAATTTACTCTTGGAACCGTTAGGAACGAGTTCTTGAAGCATCTTTAGGCGTTCGCTGGATCCGCCTCTTCTGATTCTGCACCATCAATATCAATTGTTAATTAGCTAGTTAACTAAAACCTAAAAGCGTTACTTCGAATTTCTTGATTATTATTATGAAATAGTGAAACCTAGCTGCAACACTTTGCGGATCTTTGGATTCCCGAAGCAGCCTTTGGTGGGTTTGGCCTTCTTTGCAGCAACAACGCATTGTTTCTTCGCGCCTTGCAGATTCTCTCCCTGCATCAACCACCATTAACCTACCAAATCTGTCTTTGTGATCACCAGCTATTTCAATTATCTTAAATTTTAGCTACTGCAGAAGTGTTTGTTGCTGGCTGGTTCAATCTCCACACCACCATTCGTAACCCCGCTAGCTCCATGATCGTTGAGCCACCCCTGCCCCGTGATTATTCGAGCTAAGGTAATGCATTTCATGATCACCTTCCCACATGGGGAGAGGATCTGCTCTTCGTCCCCCATCAATACTTCCTTGGCATCACTCGGTCGAAGCTGAGGAACGATCCTGCTGCTGGTGGTGATGAAGTTGGGCTTGAAGGTGATGATGAGTTTGAGTTGGTGCTGCTGGGGTCGAGACTCCGTGGAGGAGTTGCTCATTCAGCTGCCTTCTCGGGCCTCTGGGCCTGCATTTGAAGTTTGATGGAGCGTGGAGCAAGGGGACGGGCCACCGAAGTCTTGGTCGTAGAAGGCATGCTGGCTTGGATTATGGCCATGGCTGACCGTTCTGAGCCATCTTGACTTATGAATATAAGGAGAGAAAGTAGGTTGCAAAATGATGATGTGTGATGAAAGTTTGTGATTAGTTAGGTGTATTAATAGTAGGGTTTGAAATTGGGGGAAAAATAAGGATATTTATTGATTGTGATGTTAGCTGGCACTTGGGAGTGGGAAATGAAGAGAGGAGATTGGAAGGGTAAATTAAATAACTAATTAATATGAGCAGCAGAAGTAATTGGTGGCTTGCATTTGGTATTGTGCACTGTCAGATGAGATTCCCATATAAGTGAGATTAATTCATTTCTAATTGAATGGGAATCTCTGAAACTTTTCCTACACATTTTATATTGTTTCTTACATTCCCTTTGATTAGTCATGACTCATGGCTTTTGCAATTTCTTAAAAGATCTCATGTAGATTACAGCCTAATTTTGTCAATTGCAGCATTTGTTATCTCTTGATCATCATTTACAACTCAGTAATGTAAGGAGATCTGAAGAAGGCATTAAAAATTGGCCAATTATCTAATATTCCCTCCGTCATGCAATAGAAAAATTGGCCAATTAATTAATATTCCCTCCACATGCAATAGAGTCCTATTCTATACGATACGAGCTGCTAAACGCAGCACAACATTAATGTTACTAAAATATATGCTTCACTTATATATATTAGTTTTATATTTTTAATAAAATGTGATTGGGCAGTTAAGCTAAAGTAAAATTGCGTGTGACATATTTACTCCGTTACTCCATCCATCCCATTATACGCCACACTTTCATTTTTTAGTTTGTCCCACAAAAATGTCACATTTTCATTTTTAGAAAAAGTTTCATCTCACATTAATATAAAAATTATATATATTCTCTCTCCATTTAGCATTATTGGAATACAAAACCTCCTAAAATCTCACGCTGTCATTGCCGCGACATCTTCATGAATCGAGCAGTATCACGAGAATTCCAAAATGAAACATAACTCTTTTAATAATACATGATGATTAAATTCATTAAAACGACTTTTATGGTGGGACTAAGTGAGTGCATGAATTTAAACATGCTACTTAGCATAAATTACTATAGTAATAGATTAAAAATTTTAGTTATTGCTTGTATTAAATAAATTTAACTGATTACTAATACTATAATTTGAGGTATACGAATTTTTCTTAATATATTCACGCTTTAAACTATTTCCAAAAATTAAGATAATCTGTTTTATGGAATCAACTTAAATAAATGCCTATACAGCATCTCATTTGTTAATTATAGCTTGTTATTTATAAAAATAATCCTACTCCTCCGTCCCCAAAAAATAGCATTTTGGGTTGGACACGAGTTTTAATACAAAATTAGTGGGAAGAGAGGTAAGAGAAAGTAATTAAACTACTGTTAGTGAAAAATATGTCCCACCTCATTAGAGAGATAATAGTTTTCAAAATTAGAAAGTGCATATTTTTGAGCGATAAAAAGAAAGTGGATATTCTTTGGACGGAGGGAGTATACTTTAATAATAAATTTAATATTTGATGGCAAAAATCTTGAACTCATTTTTTAGTGAATTTTCACGAATTCGGTTCTCTCCGAAATTGAAATCAAATTGGTTGAAATTTTACTATTAAGACCTAAGTTCATTATTATTGCAACCAAATGTTAAGTTCGTAGAAAATAATACTGGGGTACTAAATTGTGTGATTTTATAAATCAATATCTTGGGATGTTCGGTACGCAAGATTATATCCCGGATTAAATATGTATTAGTGTGTTTGGTTCAGAGATTCAATCTCACAATTCAATCTTAAATGGATAATCCTGGGATAATTAATCATAGCTAACCCCATGACTAAAATAAATAATTTCACAATCTTATCCTAAATTATCTTTATTATTTTATCTAGAAAATCGAACACCACCCTAAGGTAATATTAATGGTTGATTTTATAAATCAATACCGGAGGAGTATTTTTTTGGTCATAGATTTTGAAAGTATTTTTACAAAATTTTAAAAAATGGAGATAATTTATGTATTTCTTTCCATGCATACAAATATTTGATGAATCTCATTCGAATTGTGAGAAGATTTGTATCGAATGGAAGACCCAATTTCTCAATTGGTGATATTATTGTATTGTGAATTAACCTTATCGAATTTTCTATTTGAAATACTCCCTCCTCCGCATAATTTATCATCATTTGATCCAGACGATTTTAAAAAACGTAGAGGAGTTGAAAAGTTAGGGGCATCTGAGTCTTATTTTTATAATTAGTTTTATAATAAAATATGAGTAAAATGAGAGCTGGAATATTCACTACCAAAATGTAAAAGTGAAAGGTAACAATTTTTAGGACGGACGTAAATAAATAAGCGATAAATTTTCGGGATGGGGGAGTATTTGTTACACATTAAGATAGTTGGCAAGTAATAATAATTAGATGAGCTAGGAACCACGGCACAACTCTTCACCAAGATCGCCGGAGCTTAATCGGCCAAACCACCCCTGCCGCCGCGGTGTCAATCCTTTTTCTACCGGAGAGATAAATTGTTGTCATTACTTGTATCAGTTTTCAGCTGGGCCGTTATCTTCAACAAAATGGGCCGTTAAGTTTTCCACTACATTCAAAAAACCCATTATTACGGTTTTGTTAGTTTTGTAGGCCAATTATTTTCATTGAATGTAAAGTATTAGTCCTTCCGTCCATAATAGATGAAAATTTTAGAAGGTATTATTTGTATGCTATGGAGAGAGAAAATAAATATATTTATATTAATAAGAGAGGATTTTTTTTTTATAAAATGAAATGGCTTCTTTTTGGGGACAAACTAAAAAGGAAAGTGTGATAGTCATTTGAGCGAATGGAGTAATACAATGATTTTTTCTATGATTTACACACCTGTAACATTAATTAGGATAATTGGTATATGAAATGAAATACGCAGAGTAATAGAACTTACGAAAATGGAATGGTAACGACCAAGGAAGCCTTGAAGTAAATTTAGTTCTAAATCATTTCAAATTTGGAATTAAGATAATTGTTAATTTAATCGATACTCCTTTCCGTTCACAATCAGGAGTCACGGTTGAGTTTGAGATGACTTTTATGAATTAATAATGATAGTAGGTGGAAAAAGAAAGTGGATTGTGGATCTTATTATTATATACTCCATCTGTCCCATAAGAATAAGAGTATTTTCCATTATGGGATGTCCCATAAAAAATTATAAATATTAATGCTACAAAATTTTAAATTTTTGTACATCCCAAAATTTTATACTCCCTTCGTCCCTAAAATTTTGATACCATTAAACTCCGCAGTTTAAGAAATGTAATAGAAATGATTGAAAAAAGTTAATAGCATGTGGGTCCTACTTTTATATATTAGTTTTATAATAAAATATGAGTCAGAATGAGTTAGTGGAATGTGGAGTCTACTACCAAAAATGGTAAAAGTGAAAGGTGACAAATTTTTAGGGGGATGGAAAAGGAAATAAGTCACAAATTTTCAGAAAAGCGATTAAGGCGCTACTTGGTATGATGGAATGAAATGGTGGAATGGAATGTGATTCCTACTTCCATTCTTTTCATTTGCTTGGTGTGATGGAATGAATGAGTGAATGGATCAAAATGCAAAGGAAATCCAAGGAAATTGATATTTCATTCCTATCTTCATTCCATTCCATCCTCATTCCATTCCATCATACCAAGCATGACCTTAAGAAATTTTGTTGAAAAGTGGGAGAGAGGAATAAAATAGGAAAGATATGAAAGATAAAGAGAGAGTAAAGTAGATAGTGGAATAAAGTAAAAGCGTTTAGATGTTTTATTTTTTGTTAAAAAGAGAAAATGATCGAACTTACTTGGGACATCCCACAAAGAATACCACTCAACTTAGTTGGGACGGAGGGAGTACTATATACTCGTTATTACTCTAATATAATGTGGATCTCATTATTATAAACTCCCTTGTTGTTGTAGATGCCACAAAAAATTTCTAATCATTATCGCTCGGTCGAAATGATGGCGAAGCATCTTCATATTCAGGGCGTTCCTCGGTTTCGCCTTGTTGTATTCTTCGGTCACTTGTCCCAAAATCCTTCCGACATTGTTGGATTCGACTATCAAATCCTCCAAAGTGGAGATCCAAACTTGAACAATGTACCGGCTCCGCAAAAGTGTAGGGATGACAAACATTGACCTCTATTTGTCGTCGGCCCTCGAAGGTTCTAGCGGATTTTATTCCTCCTCCGTGTGTTTCCCTAATTTGGGATTACCCTTGACTCGACCCGTAGCCCATGAAGGAGCCTGATAGACGACCTCATGGGAGGATGCAATGTTTGGTAGATGGGCTTCAAGAGCCTTGGGTATTCGGTGACAACACGTAGTTGTTGCCGAGCATGATCATTATCAATGGCGAACTACATACGATGGGCTTAAGCCCCTAATGGATTGAATATTTTAATATTTTTCTATTATCTATTCTAAATATTTATCTAAATTTTATTCAAATTATTATACAAAAGCCCTTATTAATAATTTAAATGACTCAAAAATAAACTTCTACGTAAAATATTAAAAATATAGCCCTACTAATATCATTTTCATACCACCGGTCATTATCATGGGCCCCAATCATATGGTCCTAAGCCTTCTCCTTGGCTGTGGCCTTGACTTCATTCATCGGACATATGTGATAAAATGAGTTATTTATAGGTAGATTGAATACAAATTTTTTGAAAAAAGGCCAAAAACAACTTATCTCGGAATTTTTTCCGAATATTTCAAATTAAAAGAAAATTAAACGATTTGATTTTGATGCCCACTGAGGGCTAGTGAATGGTGTCACTACCCAATGCCAACTTGCCACGTGGGTAGGGGGCGATGGCATGCGGCACTCCATCTAGCTTGTCCTCGGGATGAGTTGCGCTTGCGTCGTCCTTATACTATTCAAACTAAGAACACCAATTTTGTTTAACAAAGTGATGAATTTATTGTAAATATATCTTCGTGATCGAATGATTAAAATGATCAATAATTTATTTTAAACTGATTTTTATTTTGTTCATTATATATATAACATAGTTCATGCACTTCTTTTAACTAGAAATCAATCTAACATACAATTGTATGTCCAAAATGAATTCTACATCAATTTACAGCAAGTTGGTTGAGCCGCTGTCATTAGGGAAAGACTTTTTTATGACATTTAACTTATGCCAGAGGGTGTCAATTTTTTTTCCTAATTTGTCTAGTTGGGACATCCCCTATAAGTAAGGGATGCTATTTGAATATTTTAATGACATTAACAGTAAAATTTAGACTTTTGCATAAGCCTACGATTGTCAACTTTAATTGAAATTAGTTATATAACGTTATTAATGTTAGTTCAAGTGAAATTATTGGAGGATAAATATATATAGGTTCTTTAATTTTGTTTGTGTTATAAAATATAAGAAATTAAAACTAAATAGAAGAATCCACAGTTCGTTCTTAGAGTTTTTTTTTTTTTTTTTTTTTTTTTGAATAAAAAAACTGTTAGAACAAATCAAAGAGAGGATTTAGTGTAACTTCAATCGGTTATGCACATTTATGATACCGGAAGATGTCAAATTACATAATTAGTATTTTTCGTCGACACTAGTAGATATATATATAGGGATGTCGTCAATTTCACTCAAAAGGTCCCCCACGTCTCACACGAATCCTTTTCACTTGCTATAAACGTGTGTACATTATTAATGTAACACCCCGTGTATTAGTAGAAATTTAACTGAAAATTAGTTTGCGTGGTGATTAATAATCACTTCATATAAAATAAATGAAAGCACATAGACATAGTCATTAACTATTGGGCTAATTAAGCACAACTTGCATGAATATTTCATTTCAACAATAGTTTAGTAGTACTCCACTATCTTTTGACCCAAGTTAATTGATGCACTTTTTAGGACATAAGAATTTATAAATGGTGTTTAATGAGTTAAGTGGAGAATTTATTAAATGGTGTTTAATGAGTTAAGTGGAAACAGTATAAAGTTTAAAGAAAATATAGAGAGATAAAATAGAAATGATTAAAAAAATATATTTTTAATATGTGCCGCGGCTGCTGCTTACACGCATAATTAGCAATACAATAAATATTTCGAGGCTCAAACAAGGAAATATTACTATATGTAAATTCAATTTGCACTTTTATAGGATCTGGAAAATAAACTATCTAGCTAAGCTATGTGATGATGAAGACCAAATATTGAGCATTAATTCAACTTGAACAAGTTGTGTGATTGCTTTCAGAAATAAGGCCTATATATCTAGGACACTATAGAACTTAATACTTTCCTCGCTCCACGAAGATGACTCATTTTCTTTTCGCTTTATTTCAATTAAGATGACTCATACTAAAAACGCACACTTTTACTTCTACTTTATTCAATCATTCTTATTTTATATTCTTCACTTAACATGCGATGCAATATAAAATTGCTTAGAATTCGTGCCGCCCAAGAAATAGGTCATTTTCTTTGGGACGAAAGGAGTACTACCATTTTAAATCCAATTTGGTGATAATTAACGAGGAATAGATAAAAATATCTCAAATCGACCTACTAGTATAATTCTATTTTCTTTCTCTCATTTCTTCGATTACGTCTTTTATTCCCACTATTTTATTCTTTTTGAATTTCATTTTTTGAAGCCAAATTTTTTATAGTATGTATTATGTTGAAATATAATTAATGTTACACTTAACCATGCATATATTTCTGTAATTTATGGAAGTAATTTTTAAATAATTCTAGTCTTAAAATCTGATAGTTAGTAAAAGAACACAAATAAACTAATAATATTCTGAATGCTTTAAAATTTATTAAATTGATCTTAATGTTGTCTTAAATGAATAAATTATTTAATATAAAAAATTTGCAGCCATTTAGAATCTAGATACATATCATCATATAACATAATATCTCCTTAGTTACCTAGCTTAGATTTTTCATGCATTAATTCGATCACCATATCTCCCTACTTCAGTTGTGTCTATAAATACACCAATTCTCTTCCCTAACAAAATCACACTTCTCAAACACACACACACACACACACACTAAGAATGTTTCTAAGCAATATCAAGTTTCCTTTGGCAAAGTTCCCCAAAACTAGTAACTATTCTAATCACCCCCTTTTCCAATATCAATGGGGTTGGAAATAAGAAGCTTTTGTCAAGGGGAAATGAAAGTTCTATATGATGGAACACCTACTTCAACTCTCCTTCTAAATTTTTGAGGCAGAGTTGCATCATCAAGATTACAATGCACCATCATTAGAGACGGGGTTTGGGGATCCTTCCTTTTTCCATGGGAAGAAATTTTTCCCAGGGGTGCCCCCGGGGCCTTCGGAAAAGGTTTACATTTTCTTAGTGATATTGTGCGTGATATCCCCATATATGTTGATATTTTAAACATTTTCAAAATATATGAACGACATAAAAAAATTATCAAATTTCTTTATCCAAACATATGCAATTAGATGTCGTTAGAATCTTTTCCCACTTGATATATATTTTTGTGTTTTTTTTTTTAACAAAAAGTATGTAGAATTAAAAAGTTTTGAGTTTTTTTTGGAAAAAAAAAATGTTTGAAAAAGCATCAAGAATGAACCAAGGAAGATATCGACATGGTTCAAAAAATGACCCAAAAATTTCCCGAGCACTATAGTATAAAACCCTTTAAATATATGTTATAAAAAAAATATTAAAGGTTATTATTTGATATTTATTTATATATACACACACAACACATTTTTTATATACATACATGTTTTATTCAATAAAGTTTTTGGTGGAGAAGATTTTAAAAGATAAATTTTGGTGGGCAAAATCTACCTACTGATCAAGGCAAAGGACAAGGAGGCTGCATTAACCAGATTAAAAAAATGAAGTGAGTTCTTAGTTCTTACCAATTTAAAAAATGCATGTAATAGTACTAATCAAGCTTTCCCAAATACCTTGAATTTGTTTAGATAAAAAAACCGGACTTTTTCCCAAAAGTCTGAAGGAAGAGGGGGGGATACCTACGAAACCATGGTAAGGGAGAAGCTGATACCTATTGCCGGAAATACCCGGTAAACCCGGGAATCTTGGAATGGATTCTGAATCTATTCCCTGCTGGGGAAAGATGTCGATGTTATAATCCAATCCGCAGCTTCCACAATCTTGAACGACAGGTTTGTTTTTTGGGTTTTCTTTTCTGGTTTTTTTTTCCGAGGATCATCACCAAAACCCCGAACAATATTCCATATAACCCCTCCTTCCGTTCATAACTAATAAAAATTTTTTTTTACCCCTTTCCAAAAACTTAGTCCCTTTATTTTGTTCATAGAATTCTCTCCTATTTTTTTATCTACCCTCCCAAAACATGCACTTACGCTATGGCAATATAGGCATAGCCCATAATTTTTTTTCTCTATAAAGGTAAATCTTGAACGATAGGTGTGTTAATTTGGTTTATGTATGAGTTTCATTTTAGGGTTAGGGTACAGTTTTAAATTTCCCGGTCTATGGGAACAATAAGTAAAAAGCATTGTTTTACAAATTACACTTTTATTATTTTTTTCTTATTCCCCCCTCAAATTAAATACACCACTATTCATTATGACAGTGAAAAAAAAAATATTGAATATTTATTTTCGTATTTAATTGAAAAAAAAAATAAGTATTAATTGTACTTATTTTAAAAAATGTTGTGTATAACCAAAAATATAAAAGGCTTTCCAAAGTGGAGGTTGAAATTTCGCCGCCAAGTTTATTTTTGGGAAGGTTGAAATTTTTTAAGGCCGTAGTTTTACCCCCTGCTAATAGTTTAAAATTTTTGTTACCGGGGTCCTAAACACAAGGAGATTTTATCGCGGTTCAATTGGGTGGCCCCTGTGGACTTTTGATGCTCTGCATGGCCCCTTTAATTAATAGGTTTCATGTTACGCCAATTTGAGCTTTTTTCCCGATCGTTCAATTGCCCCTTTATAATGCAATCGCCCCGGGTCCAATTCCCGTTTTTTTTTCGTATTCCCATTTATCCCCCGGGGGAAAACCGGGTTGGTTCTTTGCACCCAGCTTTGGTGTAGCAACTATATTTCGATTCATCCTTTTTTTTTAAAGGATTTCATAATTAACGAATCCATTTCATATGATGGGATACGGGTATTGGGGGCTATTATTACAGGATTCATTTTCATCTTTTTGTTTAAATTTTCAAAGTTGATATATATTTACTTAATCATCTATATATGGATTACATGTAGAAATCAATAATGGTATGTATCTATGATGCGTATACGTAGAAACTACGCCTATTGCTTTAAAAGAGGAAAAAAAGTACACATCTTTTTTTGGGAATGAAATAAACAAATTTACTTATTTTGAGTAATATTTTGATAATAGGTATGACTTGTTGGTGGATGGAACATGAGTGCCCCCCCAAACGATTTGGGTTTGCCCCCAAGACATGCAAAACCAATTTTCTTTGCCCATATTTCTACCGGGACGAATTTTCTCTCGGGGCTAGCCTTTGGGTTAAATTCTTTATTTTGTCTATAAAAAAGGTTAATTTAAATTGAACTAACAGCGTATGTTAGGGAAAAAAAGAAGGATTGATAATGGAAAAACCATTTATAATGGGGGGGGAATGGAAAAAGGGGGGAACATTATGATGAATCAGCCCCTACTTGACATAGTTGAGGGGGAATAACTTTATTTTCAAATCATCATCTTTTTTCCCTACCCAACATGATCTCACCAAAAAATTTTAAAAGGCTTGCACAAGACAGGTATATATTTTATTATTCTTATATATTGCACATATAAACATGTCATAAGAATGATTGAACTGATTAATAAAACACAGAAATCTAAATTTCTTTGAATTAAAAAAATTTTTTATTAATAATAAAAAAAAGAATTTCAAAACACCGAAAAACCCCCTATTTATACATCATGGCATAGCAATGACTTTGATTCCTAAAAGGGTTTCCGCAAGTCCACTGCGAATTTTAGGTCATTTCAGCACGGTTAATTTTGTATCGCCCCCTGAAACTGCATCATATAAGGGAAAAAACTCGATAAACTTCATGTATTTCTGATCATTGAGATATATTTGGATATGATATTGTAACAGAGCAACAGTATTTGGATGGCATAATTCATATCACATGACTAAAGATGGGAGAAAAGGCTCTGGTGAAATTAGAGGAGATGCCTTTTCTTATTATAAGGCCTACTGTTATTGGGGAGCACCTATAAAGAACCTTTTCCCCGGGTGGGTACAAGGAAATAGGTATTTATCAAGCTACCTATTTAAATTTACAATATTTATTTTTTTTATTATTTTTAATGGTTTAATTTAGGGGGTGTTGATCCTGTCATTATAGCTTATGGGGAAAAGGGCAACTTTTTAGGTTTTTTGGGGACTCTCAATGATCATGGATATTGTAAAATTCAAGTGGTTATTAAATGGAATTAAGAAATGGTTTTGTTGGTCAATAATTTCATTAAGATTTACTTACTTTTTTTAAAAAACCTTAAACAGATACCAGTAGATATTTGCAAATACAACTATTGCAGCTATTGCCAATGAAGGAAACATGCATAGGCCACATCCACAACCTAGGGTTTACCATGTTGCATCTAGTGCTAAAAACCACTATTATATTCTGATTTTTTTGAATACCTTTTCCACTACTTCAACTCACATCCTCTTATCCCATCTCAAGAAATTTCAAGAATTAAATATTTTGACAATTTCCAAGATTTCTCTGAATACACAAGAAATGCAATCAATGGAGATGAGGAGAAGATGACTCTAAAATCCCAAAATCAAGCTAAAGCCAAAGCTGCATATGCTGACAAACTTTGCAAGCTCTATGAGTTCATTGGGTTTTTCAATGCAAGGTACAAATATTTCATAGCATGCCCAATATCTCTTGATTAATTTAGATCTGAATTTCTTGATTAAAATATATTATTGTTCAGGTTTGACACGTGGAACACACAGAAATTAATTGAAGCAATGTCAAAAGAAGAAAGAGTTAGCTTTGAAGTGGATGCAAGAAATATAGAGTGGAAGAAGTATTTTGAGGAAATTCATATTCCTGGTCTGATAAAACATATACTCAATGGCACTATGTAATAAAGCATTAATTTGTATGTAATTTATTTATACTATACTTATATGTATGAATGCCTTTGGTGTTTCTCAAATTATGGTAATAAGTATCACTATGTTTGAGGAATTAATGTTTTGAAATGGACCTTAAATTTGGAATTACCCAACTGATTAAACTCTTGCAATTGGTGTTTCTATATATAGCCCATATTATTACAAATATTTCAAATTTCCAAAGGTCCATTTGGTCTTGTCGATTTCTACGTCGATAAATTGCACTCGAAAACCCAAGTATGACATGCTCGGACGTATAGAGTTTATCGGATCCAAATATAAGACATTGGTCTTTGAAATTTATACATTGAGTCATAGACTTTAATTTGGTAATTCCACCACAACAAAATATTTCTGGTCATTCTAAAACAAAATATCTAGTCATTCTATAACAAAATTCAATAATTTCTAGTCATTCTATTCCAAAACTCTATCGATTGAAGTATAGACTTTGTGTCGGGCCTGTCGGCTACATATGTCAATACGTGGATAATTTCTTGACATTTGACTATAATTAAACTTTTATCAGTGCTCAAAGTTACACCTTCGTCCTATACTAGACGTCGCATTTTTATTTTTAGTTTATTCAATAAAAGGTGTCATATTTTATTTTGTAAGAAGAAATTATCTCTCATATTAATAAAAATATATTATTTTCAATCTCCGCTTAACACACAAAACTACATCTCCTAAGATGTAACATTATCCAAGTGTATCATATATTATAAGATGGAGGTAGTATAAAAAATTAAATCAAAGTATAGGTCCTAATGGAAACTTTATAATGAAAATTCAAGAAATGAGGTATGCTGAAACTTTACTTAAAATTATCTATATTAAGAGCATCCGCAGCGGTACTCAAACCGCTGCTCGTCCGTCCGTGCCGCTGAGCACTCGCTCGTCCGTCCGCCGATGGAGCTTGTCCGTCCGTGCCAGCGGCACGGCGCTGCTCTTAGCCGTTGGCAATTTCGTTTTTTTATTTTTTATTTTTAAAAAATTCGAAATTTATTTTAAAAAATGTTTTTAAATAAAAAAAAATTCCCACTCCCAAAAAAATATATCCGTTTTCTACCCACTTTTAATTTATTTTTCAATTTTTTTTCCCCAAAATTCATATTTTCATCTATAAATACCCCCACTCAAACACAAAAAAAATCACATTCTCATCTATTATCTATACTATCATCATCAACATTCTCTCATCTTTTTTCCTCATACTCTATCATCTAAATTCC
>NW_025951456.1:0-7000 GCF_023119035.1 Salvia hispanica | reverse complement strand
GTGAAGAAATTTAGTATATACACATGCAGTCGGTTTTATAACTTAGAATTTTAAGAATTATTTAGTGTAGTAATAAAAATTCATTGAATGTGAATGACTATTATTATACCATTGGATGATAATATTTTAGAAAATAAAGTACATACACATGCCGTCGTTTTTATAACTTAGTTTTGTAAGAATTATTTAATAATAATAAAATAATTGAATATGAATCACTACGGCCATGTTTGGTTGTCAGGATTCTGTCTGGGAAAGTAATCTGATTCCTTAAATTTTAAATTCCTGTGTTTGTTTCAGTTTTTAATCAAACTGGGAAAGTAATCAGAATCCGAGAACAAGGAAAGTTAGTACAATTTTCCAGGATTCTGAATCCTAGCTTTTCTTAGTTATTCTTTTTCCCAGTTTTAGGATTCTTACATATATAATGCAATATAGTATAGTTTTATTATTATTATTATTATTATTATTATTATTATTATTATTATTATTATTATTATTATTATTTAGAATATTTTAAAAATAATTTAATATAATCATACTACTTAATTTTAGAAAATAAATAACTATGATTAAAATTATCATAATTATAACTTATTTCATAATAATTCATAATAATAATTAATAATTTATTAAATAATTTAAATATAATTATATAATATAAATCGTATGATAAATAATAATTATTATTATTATAAATTAATAATTAATCAATAAAGTTATAGTGTAATTTTCAGTTATTAAATTTATTCACTTATAACATCCTTAAATATTATAATTATAATACTAATTATTATTATTATTATTATTATTATTATAAATGAGTATAATATTTCAAACTATAATTATATGTATTATTTTATATTATGATAAATAATCCGTATTTAAACTATCCATTGTAATAATAAATATAATAATATAATTATTATTTGTAATTAATATTTTATTAAGTATTTATGTTATTATTCTTTTTTATAAATAAAAAATAATAAGTATATTTTTAGTTTGGTGTTTAAATTAAATATAAATTTAAAATCTTGATATTTTCCAAACACAGGAAAGTAAAGTTACTAGGAATCATATTCCCGGGATTCATTTTCCCAGGAATCATTTTCCTTGCTAACTTTACTTTCCCGTCAACCAAACATCGAGAAATGAATACAAATGCCTCTCTTGGAGGAGCTCGAGAAGTGATATTGTAAAAATGAATACAGCGTGATATTGTGTGATATTGAGTGATTATGAAAGTGATTATGAAACAAATTATCAATATTGAGTGATATTGTAAAAATGAATACAAATGCCTCTCTTGGAGGAGCTCGAGAAGAGCATTTGGAGAAGGTTTATTTTGTGTTGAGCTCGAAGTATGAAAGTTTGATTTTGTTGTCAATAATATTGGAATGTGTTCCATTTTGACAGCAGGAGTTTGTTGCTTATTCTATGAATTACAGTCTGCAAACTCTCGAGGAATTTGGAAGCTAGAAGTGGAGAGTGATAGCCTTATTGGAGTCGCTATGATTCTAGGACGTTTTGACATCTCTGTTAATTGATGCTCCATAGTGCAAAAGGTATGTGACCTACTCCATAATTTCAAGTCAATTGTGGTTTGTCATGTGTACTGAACATAACTTAGCAACTGATTTTTTGTCACATTATACAAATAGCTTTCCTAGATGAGTTCATGCTTTAGAAAATCCACTGGTGGATATTAGCAATTTTGCAATTGGTTGCTTCATAATATATCAGATGTTTCTTATATTCGTTAGTTTCTCTTTTTGACTCTGCCCGTAATTTATACCAAATAAAACAACTCCATTAATTATGAGTTAAAGAGATCTTTGGATTAATTAGTTATAATAACTTATAAGCCAAAAAATCGCGTCATTAGCAATCAAAGCTATCATATCCAAACATTTAATTAGTCCACCTTTATATAATTAGTGCATCTGCTGATGAATTCATTTGAATATTAATTAGATATTGTTTTCTATATTGCTAATGTCGCAGTTGACTTTCAAGTTTTAATTCATCAACTGCATTTTTATTATTTTTTGTGATAGATAATATATACATTGCATATTAATTTCCAATTAATATAATTAACTCATCAAACAGTTGTCATAATTATGAATTTGTGCTTCTGGTGCTTGGCATTTCCTCAGTTTAACATGAACAGTTTGCTGCATTAAACTGAATTGCCTTAAAATAAAATTGAAACTTCTCTGAAATGAAATTGACTATTCTTTTATGGAGTACTATAATAACATTTTTATGGAGTACTTTTTTCTTGTAAGTATGCATGTATGCTATATAGTAGTATAAAATTTTGTTGTTCATGTAGAAAATGGTGCAACACGAGTGAAGAAATTAGATTAATATAACTCAAGTTTTATTTGTAGTTTCTTATATGGATCATAATAATCTTAATTTCTCATAATCTTCATATATAATTACACATACCATACCATCCATATTTTATTATGCATTTCATTTTCTTTTGTAGCTTTTCTTGAAATATTCCAACCTAACTCCACAAGATTGACTTCGACAAGTTTCCACATGCAAGTGGGCTTTAAATAAACATGTTTTTGGGGTCACAAGAGCAAAATTATAGTTAACACAATTAAATACATACAAAACCAATTTGAGCATGCTATTTTGATCATGGTAAATTGACTCTTTCCAGCCATGAAATTCACTTGCCAGGCTGTCTTCAAGTTTCTACACGACCATTTCTATCAATGGATCAAATTTATATTCACAAATTCACATCCAACGACTAACTATTAAAGAAAATATAACTCGATAAAGTTCAATTTTCTAGAACAATTTGACATCAAATATGGATTTCATATTATTGACTGCAAACGTAAATTATATATACTCATAGTTGGTGAAACCGTATGAGCCAATGAAATTACTTCTGCAGTGACTTGATCAACCCAACACTTCAAGAAAATGATCTTCCATTATTTAAATTTACACTTATAAAGTTCAATAGTTTTATTACATGATTAGTTGCATAATAATTTACCAAGTATAAATGAAAAATAGCGATCTCAATTATAGTACTATTTGGCAATACATTTACATCATAACCATATAAATATTAGTACTACCTCAGTCTTTTAAAAATACTAACAACTATTTCCATTTTAGTATGTCCCTTAAAATTATTTACACTTTTTATAATTAACAAACTAAAACACTAAGCAATTAGTATATTTAACATTTTTATATTCAGGTTTTACTTATTGTACTTATATATTTAATGTAGAAATAATAAAAATTAAAAGTTACTACATAGTAAACATATGAGTAAGCTTCTAATTAATCATAACATAAAAATACAACGACAAGTTTTTTCTTTGTCGATGAATGCAAGAAATTAGGATATGTTTATATAGTAGTAGTATATAATAATGGGGAGAAACCAAACTTCATTGCTTGATTATGGCAACATTAAAATTCTCAACCAACATATTATTCTAGGTGAAGGCAGGAAGCCTGTACTTATCATTTATCATACATGTAATTGTAAATTTCATAAAATTAGCTACTTGGATTTTTTTACCCAAAGACATTTTTAAGGTTCGACTACTATACTGTGTTTTATCTTATTCATATATATTTCATGTTACTATTAAAGTATATAATGAATTACTATATTTCAAACCACATTTTTGTATTTGAGATCATCTCTCGTTTTTTTGTAATCCTACGCGGCCGTTTCTTACTTCGAATTTCATTTTTGTGTGATTTAGCTTAAATTTTTTAATTATCAATCAGGATTTTGGTTACCCAACTAGGTTGTTTTATGGAGTACTATTAGTTCAATTTCAAAAAAAATAAATTTGATAGTGTAACACGTGAGACATAATGTAGGTGTTGAAACATATATAGTAATAAGATTCCTGCATATACATTTGTGGCCTCTTTGGCATCTTGTGAGAGACCATTGTTAGAACAAGTCTTTCAAAAATTGTTTCGTTTCGATTTTAATGTAATTAAAAATCTCCAAAATCACAAATCAATTTTACTAATTAAGAATTAATTGATAGAGCCACCGAAACTAAACACCGTGTTTCTGGTGAAATCATAACACAATCTTCATCCGTTTTTTTGCCTTTTCAATATTGCTAACACCCTTTATTAATTAAATAATCTACGTAAGAACTTCCAAAACAACTATCCCTTCTTTCTCATCACCTTCTGATGAAGTCAAGCACATATTATTTTAATCCACTAGCTACATATTCCCATTATTTTTTTCAAAATTAGTAGTACAAAACATTCAATTAGCCAAAATCACCAACAACTGATGATTTTAAAAATAGTTAAACCACAATTTCCATCACAAACACACACTACAAATTTTATACTACTACGAAACTAAGATATGTTGATCCATTTGCAAACATAATTTAATCATCTAATCTCGAACAACACACTACTATATAAACCCCTCCCAATCTCAACTCTCCAAAATCATCACAAAATGAAAATCCCATCACCATTACTACTAATCACCCTCACACTAATCCTCTCCATCACTAATCCATCTCACCAACAAAAACCCTACTTCCCAAACCCTAGACTCTCCAATGCCTTGATAGCCCTCCAAGCTTGGAAGCACACCATCACCGATGACCCCAAAAACATCACCGCCACGTGGCACGGCCACGACGTCTGCTCCTACACCGGCGTCTACTGCGCCCCCGCCCCCGACGACCCCCACACCACCACCGTGGCCGGCATCGACCTCAACCACGCCCGACTCTCCGGCACGCTCCCCGAGGAGCTCGGCCTACTAACCGACCTCGCGGTCTTCCACCTCAACTCCAACCGCTTCAAGGGCACCCTCCCCGCCTCCTTCCGCCACCTCCGCCTCCTCTACGAGCTCGACGTCAGCAACAACTTACTTTCCGGCGACTTTCCGGCGGTCGTCCTCTGCCTCCCGGAGCTCAAATTCCTCGACCTCCGGTACAACAAATTCTCCGGCGACGTCCCCGACGAGCTATTCGACCTGAAACTCGACGCGCTCTTCATAAACAACAACCGCTTCAAGCTCAACCTGCCGAAAAACCTCGGGAACTCGACGGTTTCCGTGTTGGTCATCGCGAACAACGACATCCGGGGGTGCCTGCCCGCGGGGATCGGGAAGATGGCGGCGACGCTGAACGAGATAATCCTGATGAACGCCGGCCTCCGCGGCTGCTTGCCGGAGGAGATCGGGGAGCTGACGAAGCTGACGGTTTTCGACGTGAGCGAGAACGACCTCGTCGGGAGCCTGCCGGAGTCGATGGGGAAGATGAAGAGCCTCGAGCAGCTCAACGTCGCCGGAAACAGGCTCTCCGGCCAGATTCCGGCGAGCATCTGCACGCTGCCGCGCCTCGAGAACTTCACTTACTCCGATAACTACTTCTGCGGCGAGGATCACTCTTGCTTGAAGCTCAAGGATAAAGATGACACCAAAAATTGCATTCCTTATCGACCTAAGCAACGCTCTTCACAAGAATGTCATGATTTCTATTCACACCCCGTCGATTGCGGCTCCTTTGGCTGCTCACGGCGAAGTCCTCCGCCACCTCCTCCTCCGCCGCCGCCACCGCCGCCACACCACTACTAATCTACTATCTATGATCACTTTTTTTTTTACTGTTTTTTACTTTTTTATGAATAATTTGACAAGAAAAGAAGAAACAATAACGTGATTATTGGAATGTTAAATTGTTAATCATTTGTGACATGTAAGATATGATTGATTTGGACCATTTGGTTTAATTGTGATACTACCAATTTTGTGTTGGTGAGTGATGTTTGCAAGATTACTGGCTTCTGTTTTGTTCCATTTCTTTATTAGTGGTTGTTGTGCAGACTATCTACATGATTAAAAATAATTTAAGAAATCAAAGATTTTCCCTCCAGCAGCCAATTATGAATTACTTGTAATGAATCAGTCAAGTAGCTAATTTGAATTGTTTTTGTTGCCTTTTACTATTTGAAGGCTAAAATATAATAAGGTCAACTTCAAGAAAATGACAAGAGAGCTATTGGTGGTCATTAATTAAACACTAGTTTCACAAATTATCCATTTGATAGCATGTTAATATTAAGTTAGGATGAAACACTTTTGCAAATATACTTTAAATTTAAGTATAGCTTAATTATTGTTAATTTAATCCAAGGCCATTAAGTTAGAGGCCAAAACAAAGCACAAAAATGAAACACTAGACATATATGTGATAGCAGAAGCAGTTTATTCAAATATTAGACAGCATCTACAATAAGGAGATCAGTTCTTCTCCAGCTAATCAAAGAGAAGATAAAATACATGTAGCAAACTTCTATTCAATCCAAAGGGTAAAAAAAGAATAATACTGTAAAAAACTAAGGGCTGCTTCCACTCCTACTACTTGAACTTGAAGGCCTAAAACACCCACACAGAGGGCCCTTCTTGCGCCTCCCGCTGTTACGCTTTCCGTTGTAGATGAAGTCTCTCAGGATGATGGTTTTACTCTTCAGAAACTTGTTCCTAGATTTGTTCTTCTCATCCTCCACCTTCAGCAAGATGTACTGGATTTTCTGAAGCTCGAGCTGCAGCCTTCCGATCCTTTCAGACCCCTTTCGCGCCTGCTCTGTCACCTTCCTTCTCCGCGTCTTGACAGCCTCTTTCTTCTGAGGTGACGCCTTCCCATCAGGGGAAGGGCATTCCTCGATGCTCCTCACAAGCCGGCCATTCAAATCCACTAGATTCACTACTGTTTCCTCTGCTTCCAGCAGCTGTTCTTGAACTGTTTCAAGATCAACATTCTTGGCCTTTCTATAACCTTTTCTGTTGGTCTCCAGCTTGCCTCTTAGGTTCTGCACGGTTGTCTGAAGGTTCTCGAGTTTCTGGGCATCGGAGGTGAGCCTCTCAAGGACTCTCCTGCCACTAACTTCTCTGTTCAGCTCACTACTGCTGCTGCTTCTTGAGACCTCGCACTTGTCCACGCCCAGC
>NW_025951455.1:0-4000 GCF_023119035.1 Salvia hispanica | reverse complement strand
TGGTAAATTTATTTTTTTCTCTTGTGTATTAAGTAAGTAAAAGTCAACTATAACATGCTACAATTCCCTCCTATATCGGTGTAATGATTAACAAATCATGCTATGTGGTAATAGGATAGGGTAGAATGGATGTTCTACCTCGGCAATATTCGATTTAGCTGGCTTACGATTTGATTGAATTATTTGTATGTTTATTTGGTTATTTGATGAGTCATAGTGATTATGGGTGATAAATCAGTTAATCGGTTATCGATTAACCAATTGATAACGAAAAAATCAACTATTAGTTAATCTCGATAATCAAAACTTTTGATTTCGATTATATTTATGAAAAAATTCAGTTGTTAGTATAGCGTTGACAATGACTGATGTTATTCGATTTATCTATTTTTTTTTATGAATGGAGGGAATATGTGTTAGTTATAAACTTAGGGGAGTGTTATATTGCTAATTCAATGCTTAATTACTAACTATAATTCAATAATAGTCATTAGATATTCGAATTAAAGTCATAGATCATCAATCACAAAATGTCAATACGATCAACAAAAAACGTTAACAAGGCTATAGGATTAATTCCAATAAAAATCAATAGGGGTATTAATATCAAGTTAGTTATAACTAACTTTTAAAAGAAATCCCAAAACTTTAAATTCATATAACATATATCAAATTAAAGATAATTTTATAAGGATTCCAACGATATTAAATTCACAACAACTAAACAAAAGCTATTCTTAAAATTGTTGCAGTTAAATAGGAGTAACTAAAAAACTAGCTGTTGTAATATGTCGAAAATCATGGTGTGCACGAGCAAGTGCCTCTTCATCACATGCCACAACAATCATCTTTTGAAAAGATGTAACGTTATTGATGAGGTTCAGAGTCAATCTCCATTCCGAGTCGAAACCCGAATATCCTGATATTTCCAAATATTTTAGAGACAAGTCACAGCCATAATGGTCATATGTTTCATCTTTGACATCCCCCCAACCCAACTCCGGTGAAGGAAGAAACTACAAGAAAATTTATAAACATGTGTTAAATTATGTAATGACATTTGCCAACATATATAGTACATATAAAACAAATTAATGACTAGTTAATACATACCTTTATCATAAGTTTTTGCAATGAACCACATGCTTCGACCAAACGACATGCATAGCTTGAAAAGTAATGCCAGTTAGAATCATCCCGTATGTCAAGCACAAATTGTAGATGTGTTATATTTACAAGTTGAAGCGACAAATCATTCAACAATCCATGATTCCGCTGCAAATTAAAATCACATACATTAATATTTGACATGTGTAGAAGAAATGTAAAATGAAAAGACGAATCATTACCTTATACCTACAAGTATACTGAGACGAGAGGCGCAATAGTTTGAGTTGGTCGCGTATGCAAGATGGCATTCCGGCAAGGAATTCAACATGCATCAGTCTATTACGACTGTCTCTAAGATCGAGTTTGGTAAGCTTCGGAATATAACTAAGTTGCACACTACATCCGCTTCCCAATTCATAACACGTCAAAGAAACGAGACTAATCAGGTCGTGAATCATAATGGATCTAATTCTCCGAAGGTAGGTGAAGTTTAAATGCTTCAGTTTTGAGTGGCCAACAATTGACACATTTTCACACCTGGTAGAATACTTAATTGCCAAACATTCAAGAACAAGGCAATTGGAGACCAAAAGCTTAAGGTCTTGATCGGTTATTTCAATGCTAGATAGACTCAGTTCTTTAAGGCATTGAAGACCATTTGGGAGTCCATGAAATTCAATACCAACTTCAGCTATATGAATTCGTTCCGCTTTCTTAGTCAGGGCAAACTCAAACCACCTCTCATGACCTTCGGCCCTATCCACCCTCAACTCTTTTATTCGACGTCCTTTATGTGAATTCAAGACATGGTTAACTATACATAGGTAGTCTGATACTGTTTCACCAATCTCATATTTTGGGAAATTGAGATGAGTGACATAGTAATGCAGATGTCGCCAACAAGTTGAAAGTACGCAAGTTGCAGTAGCTTCTCGGATGGTAAGCCGTGAAATTATAGATATTAGAATATCATTGGGCAATTCGCTGATTCTATCATCCTGCACCACCTGCATTATTTCACATATTAATTATAATTACTCTATCCAATTAAAAAATAATTTTATGTTATATATAATGCAAACTTTATGGAAACAAACAATGAATGGAGGGTAAAAATACCAGGGATAGTAGTTTTAAATTTATTTGCTTAAACTGAATTGATAAGTGTAACGCTTTCAAATTTAAATTTAAACAAAAAAGGGCAATTATAATTGTTTTAGCCGTTGAGTATCGATGAGAAAACCCATATAGTATAAAAGAATTTAGAGGAAAGAAATTGATGTACCATGACTTTGGTTGATAATATAATGACCCCGACGGAAACGAAACGAAACGAGAATAGAGAACACTCCTATTTATAATCCTATACATATATATAGAGAGAGAGAGACTGATTGTATATTAACTGAGTTGCCTTAATTAGCTGAGTTACCATATTTTTATTTTTTATTATAAATATTAAACAATGTATGGTAAATTTCCTTAATTCAACGTCATTCTCCCATCTCAGTTTTATGCCATTGCTATCAAGTATCAAACTCCCTCTGTCTCACCTAAGTTCTAATCAATCGCAATGAATATAATTTAATATATTATTATTATTAAATGGTGATCTTTATGCTTGTTAAGAAAATAGTTAATGAATCCATTAGTAATCATATACTGATAATAACAACTCATTATTAATGCATAACAAATAGAGTAATTATTTATTGACAATTAGATTTTCAAATTTAGTCATATATTAACCATTGGATTACTATCATATGCAATGAATATAATTAGAGCATCAACAACAAGAGCCCTCTTGCCACGCCTCGATCCTTCGTCATGTCATCATTCCACTATTTTTTTTCGTCAAGTCTCAACTCTTACAATGAAATACCATCTCCTTGCGTCTTTCACATTAATTTGCACTATTCATTCAAAATAAGTATAATAATGGTATTCATTTTAAATGTAATAAATATCATACATTCATACTCTCTCCGTTCGCTAAAGATTTGACTTTTTAGAATGACACGAGTTTTAATGCAAAATTGGTAAAGTACAAGAGAGATAGAAAGAAAAGTGTCTTAGTGGAATATCGGTCACACCCCATATAGAGAAAAGTGTTTCTATTTATAGGAAACGGATGGGATATTATTTAATATACTTTTCATTATTAAACATTACTATACACATTTCATAGAAGCACCATTGAATTCTAACATGGCTCATATCCATTGCACTATGCATATACTCATTGGAGAAGAAATATTGTGCTCAACAATGCCGCAATTGACAATGCAGTGTAGCTTAGTTCTTCGTCTCTCTTTTATTAATCTCTCAATTTTATATCCTGCTGAAAATTTGAATTAATTTCTTTTTTGGGGACTAGGGTTAGAAAATCAATGAGAGATCAACGTAGATCATGAATCGAACATTTTCATGATTAAATGAGGATGTCCTTTTTTCCTGCGACATTAATTGTTTTCTCGTTTTGGAATAAAAATGCTAACTATAAATTAACGCAAAAATAACTCTCATAATCCAACATCACAAAACTAACCAAAAAGTAATCGCTATTTAAATGAAGGTATACATGACTACAATATCCGAAACTGTTATCCTCTTCAAAAAAAATAAATTAGCAACATATAATTAATAGTTACATTTTGTTTCAGTTATACTACAAAACTAGCTAACTCATCCCACAAGCCACAATGATTTATTTTGATCAGATATAGCATTATTGATGCAAGTAGCCAATTTTTGTTCCCACGAAAAAGCCGAATGTCCGAAGCTTTCCAAATACTTTCGAGACAAGTCACACCTAAGATCAATTTTTGAAGAGATGTAGCATTATTGATAATGTACAAAACCAATTCTTGCTCCTGCAGATGACCCG
>NW_025951454.1:0-9274 GCF_023119035.1 Salvia hispanica | reverse complement strand
CATGTATTAATGTATTGTGTGGATCTGGGGTCTGCCCTTTCTATCAATTAAAATAATAACATGACAATTAAGAACTTTACCACAAGCATGCATCACAAGTGTATTACTTTGCTTAGAGGTAAAGTTTTTCCAAAGTTTTTTAAAACTTTCTACATAACTGACAAGTTACTACTACGGAGACTCAAATTTTCAGATATCTGGCTAGAGTCTACGTGTTCAGCCAGTGTGGAGTGTGGACTTAAGCAACTCAAAAACACGGTTAGAAAAGGCATAATGAGTTGGAAAAATGAATAAAATGTGGATTTGTCAGACGAAGGTTGCGTACATACTAGTCTTAAGGTTATCCCAGTCCTTAACCTTGATCCATTGTCTGCTTGAATCCACCTGCAAGTAACGCAAACACAAAAATTAGCATCCGAGTAATGGCATATGGCATGACAAAATAGACTATCGATTTTACATCTTCCATGAAATCTTAAGATCGTTATCAATAAGATCGCACCAAAAGTTCTGGTTTGAATTTGTAGATTATATTGTGGCATTTCAAGAGGAAAGGGAAGAAGGGGTGTGTACCTTCTCCAGAGTATAATCCTGCATGTTTTCGCAGAGCCCATCAAGAAGTTCAACAACTCTCAACTCGCTGACTCTGTTGGAGAAAAACGAGGAAGCAATAAATTTGAGAATTAGAGACTATACACAATGAGCCACTATGAATTAGAAGAGTTCCATTATCCCTAATACCTGTAATCTATTAGCTTCCCTTGTCGCTGACCTTTAGAGTCCAAACGGTGTCTCATGTCCAAATGGTTTCTCGGTTTTTCCTGCACACAAAACGAATCATTTTACATCACAGCAGTTCCTTGTGAGAACTATCATCGTTGCAAATAGTACAATTTCAAGTGAAATAGCCGATACAACATTGCAAAAACAAAAATGCAGCTACTGTAGCTCTACTCTAATCAGCCTCCTAGTGATATTTTTTAATCTGACTTCGAGTACTTCAATACATCTCCGCACATTGTCACATATGCAATCCTCATCTCAAAAACAACAAAACTATTATGAACAAATTCAACTTCCACACTAACAAGTTATAAAGATGCAGTTGAAAATTCACTATTTTATCCATTCAGCCGTAACCTCAACCTCACAACTTCAGTTCTCATAAGTTTAACATTCAATTACTTTAAACTGAATGCCGCATGATTAGAACCAAATTGAAAACATAACTACTCAGAAAATGATTATGCAGAAACTTACATTTGAGAGTCCGCGCTCCAGCTCCATCTGCAACAACAACAACAACACACCCAAATTTAACAACCAAAAAAAACAACTAAATTTTTTAGATTTGAAGCACAAAAAAAGAGTTACACACAGCAATTGCATTGCAGGCGGCGCATTTATCGTCAATTCCATAAGCTGCAGCTGCGAAAATCGAAATAGTGATTAACAGGATTGAATTCACGTTGAAATTCGCCATTTTTGCTCTGAATTGTCTTCTGCTGGTTGATCTCTACACAGATTGAATACAAAAATAAAATGCATTAGTGCCACGTCATCACATGAGTGTGGTGTTGCATCCAATAAGATCGTGCCACTTGGTAAGTTCTTTTCCTATGTGGGATTAGATAATTCATATGGATTTGAGGTTCAAATAAATGGGCTTGGCCCATATCCATATTCGTATGTATATCCCTTGATATAATTTTATTTACTAAATACATACTTTAGAAGTACAAATGTGGGGTTAAAATACAATGCATTTAATTAGCTTCCAAAATCAACCATATTAAATTAATTAATCAATAGTAGAAGTTGGGATATCATAGACAGATTTTCCTCCTTGACCAAATGAATGGAAGCGTTATGCTCGTGATTATTAGTAATTCAAATCAAACATCATAATTTGAATCGTATTAGTAATTAATAAATTGATGATCCCATGATTAAAATCGTATTTGATAATATAATAGAATGGGCTTTTCCTTATTGACGGCGAGCATCACGCCCTATCATTACACTACACGTGGAGGAAATTATAGTCTACTAATCATAATTTACCCTCTCACTTAGTCAATTAATTACCACTATATAAAATTCACAAAAAGAGAAAAGAAGGATACAAGAAAGTGACAACCCATCATTAGTAGAATAGATGTCACTAATGACTAACCTAATCATGTCATTTTTAATTTACAAAATTACATTTGGAAGTTAAAAAATTTGTGTATTTGCTATGTATTTTGTTCATACTAATGTTATTTAGTTAAAGATACTAATTTTTTTCGCTAACGTTAATTAAATTGTAAATAGTAGAATACACATATAGAATATGATTTGTAGTTAAGAAATTTCTACTTTTCATTTAAAACAAGTAATAGAATAGAATTTTAAAATCTTTACAAACACCCTGTATATATTTCACTATAGTCAAATTGCAATAAATTTTAGTGTCAAATACTTTCCTCGCATTTAATTCAATTAATAATTTATTAATTCCACTTCTAAATACAAAATTCACCATATAAAGTAGGAGTAATTTAGGCCTTGAGCACCGCACCTAACAAGAAAAGAGAAAATGGAAAAAGAAACAAATCAAGAAACCACAAAAGCCAAAAAAGAAAAGAATTGAAGTCGAATAATACATAGATCTTCACATAACTATATGAATGAATGGAAATAAATACAAACAATAAGTGTCAATTTCAGCAATCATCATTCGATCTGGTTTGGTCGAGCCATCAATGTCACTTTACTGAAAGTTTTTCATTCCCAACTAACACAAATTAAAATAAAAGAAAATTCCCATCATCTAACACAATGTTTTTATTTCTCTTATTAATTCTGTAATGGACAGTCACTCCCATAAATGCTCCATTTTTAATATGCTCAAACTTCAGAAAGATTTGAGCTTTTGCACAGATTGGATCTGAATGGGGGAGACCCTTTTCTTTTCTGACTGAATCTTGAATTGGGCTCTGAAACTTTAGCTCCTTTTAATTTCCAAGGTCTGTTTTTTATTTTTATTTTTATTTTTATTTTCCATTTTTCTCAGCTTTCTCTCTCTCTCTGTGTTTGTTTTTTGAGGTGGTGGTGTTGCTGTTTTTCTACTACTTTTCTTGTTCATAGATGATTATCTCGTTCTTGATTGCGGTTTTGTAGTTCTAATTTTTTGTCTGTGTGTATTTTAGTTTGAAATTGGGATAATATCATATGGAGACAAAAAAAAATCTGTTTGGTAGTGGAAACAATTGGGGGCAAATGGCATTTCTACTTTGCAAACTAATTTTGGTGTTCTTGGATAATTTTCTCAGTATTTTTTTTGTACCTAATCATAGATATTGCAATTATTTGCATTTTCTTCATCAAACTCAAAATGCACAAAGCCAGTCATGATCAAACTCACAAGTAGAATTCAATTCATGTTTATTGTCTTAATGCAAACATAGTAGTGCTTGATTTGATCCCAAATGTTGTCTTAGCTCTGTGTAATTCTTGAATTTTAATGTCTCAGTGTCAAGGGAATATCTCTTATCAGTTAATGGATGAAGGAATAGTGAGTTATCTTCTTGCTTCAAATAACTATATGTGCAAGTTCTTGAATCTTGATTATTGATATTCCATGAGAAATCAAAAGTCTGATGCTTTTCAGACTGCAAATCTGTGTCCCGATTATTCTTTATGTATATACCACTTTGGTATGTTGATCCTGTTGATGTTCGTATTCCGTTGAATTTAAATGTTCTTTTGTGTTGTAATGTAGGTCGATGAACAAGGACGAAATTAGTGGTACCTTGATTGCTTTGAGGTAGACCCCAGGAGAACTTAGTGATCCGGTATTTGACAAAACCGACTTACAATGGCCTCGGGAGAACTGATTGATCAGGAACGCGAGTCTTTGAGCGTGTCCAAACGTCTAGTTAGAAGTATGAGCCAGAAATGGAAAAGAATGGGAAACAGAAGTGAGGGTTGTGTGGAGGGTGATACAGCTGGGGTGTCTTTGAGTTGCCTGACTCTCTACGGTAGAGTTGGAGGGTGCAAAGTAGGCGCTGACACGGGCGAAGAATTTGGGGAGACAGGGTGTAGGAGGCGGTCGAGTGGGAGTGATGAAGGAAAGGGGTACATTGCAATGTGTGGAAACGAGGAAGCAACTGTCGACTGCTTTTCGTATGGTAGGAAAGAGAAGCTGTGGAGGAAGAACAACCGGAGGCTCTTGAAATCTCAAGAGAGGGATAGCTTGAACGCCCACCTCCCGGACGATGTTCTGGAGATGTGCTTGGTGAGGCTCCCGTTGAGAAGTCTCATGAACGCTCGTCTTGTCTGCAAGAAGTGGAGGAGCTTGACAACGACTCGTAGGTTCATGCAGACGAGGAGGGAGTGCTCGTTCGAGAGTCCATGGTTGTTTCTGTTTGGCATTGTTAAAGACGGTTTCTGTATGGGAGAGGTGCACGCGTTGGATGTTTCCCTAAAGGAATGGCACAAGATCGATTCACCTGCTCTCAAGGGGAGGTTTCTGTTCTCTGTCTCGAGTATCCTCGACAATATTTACATAGTTGGGGGTCGTTCGAGCCTGGCCAATTCCGGTAGGGTGGATCGCAGCTCGTTCAAGACACATAGGAGCGTGATAGTGTTCAACCCCTTAAGTAAATCATCGCGTAAAGTTGCATCCATGAACCACCCTCGGTCATCTCCGGTTCTCGGGATCTCGGAGGTTAATCCGAATTGTTTGATCATCAGAAACCAGGTAGCTCAGCCGGAGAGACGTTTCCACAGGTCGAGAGTTGGTGGTGTGTCGGATGTTTACGAGGATCCTCACCGGCTTTCAGTTAGACGCCAGACGAGGAGCTCTCAAGACGAAAACGAGAGTTCCGCCTCGTTCCACAGTGTCAAGCCGCACGTGCAGCAAAAGCAGGAGAATGGTCGACGCAGTAAAGAAGGTCGAAAGTTTGTTCTCATCGCCGTAGGGGGGCTCGGATCGTGGGACGAGCCGCTCGATTCGGGCGAGATCTACGACCCTGCTTCAAATAAATGGACCGATATCCCAAGAATCCCTCTAGACTTCGGATTGGCTTGCTCCGGCGTCGTTTGCAACGGGATCTTCTACGTCTACTCGGAAAGCGACCGGCTCGCCGGGTACGACATAGAGCGGGGACACTGGATCAGGATTCAGATGACCCTGACTCCGCCCCGCGTGCACGAGTACAATCCGAAGCTTGTTTCGTTCAAGGGCCGCCTACTTATGCTCTCTGTATCATGGTGCGAAGGCGACGGGCAGATCGGGAGGAGGAACAAGGCGATTCGGAAGCTTTGGGAGCTCGATCTCGCGCACCACTCTTGGAAGGCAGTGTCCGTGCACCCGGACGCTCCAATGGACTGGAACGCTGCGTTCGTGGCCGATGAAGATCTTGTCTTCGGAGTCGAGATGTTCAAGATTTTCGGGCAGGTGCTCGAGTTTGTGACAATGTTCGACGGCAACGGCTGGAACCACGTCTCGAGGAACCACGCGGCCCGTGACATTGACGCTTCATCGTGCTTGACCAAATCGATGGCTGTGCTGCGCTTGTAACTCAGGTAAATTTGAAGAAATGAGTCGTGGCTTAATCTTTTTCCCTCATCATTTCTTGATTGATTCTTTCTCTGATGAGATTGCTAGTTTTTGTCACAATTGTCTTCTCTTTCTTATTATTTTTGTGTTTGTATTATTGTACAAGGATGTAAGTTGGTCCTAATGTAATATGTCCACACATTGAATGATTACTATACATCAAGATAATAAATCCAAAAAATTAGTGCATAATCATTGATTCAAGATTTGTAACCATAATACAACAATGAATTATTTCCAAAAATGGGAAGGAAAAAGAGAAGGGAAAAAATGTTTAAACAATGATACAAAAGAAAAAGAAAAAGAAAAGTTACAGTATCTACTTGTTTGCAAAGATTCCTGAGAAGTTGGGGATCTTGTCTACACGCCTCAATGCGCGCTCGGCGATCTGTCGGGTCAGGTAGTCTCCGTGTTGGAACGCGTCCACGAGCGCCGTGCAGACGTTGGGACTGTCCGATACTTCGCTGGCGATCTCGTTGTTTCTCAGCAGTCTCTCCACGGCCCAGACGGCCCTCCTTCTCAGGCTGTCCGTCCGTTTCTCGAGCAGCACGTCGAGTATAGGCTTCACTCCTTCCACGTCGAGCAATGCCCGCACGCCATTGTCTATGTCCACCTCGTCATCCAACAGGGTGCAAAGAGCCGCGAGCGATGCCTCGACCACGTTCTCGTTGGTGTGGTCGAGGAGCGCGACGAGCTTGTCCACGGCCTGCCCTTCCAGGATGCAGAACGTCTCTCTCAACGAGCACGTGCCGCGGTGGACCTGGCAGAGCCCGGTGATGATCGGAGGCTTGCTTATGCAGAAGAAGACCGTGGCACAGAAGCCGGGAGGGGCAAACTCTGGCAGCCTCGTCAAGTTCTTTGTGTCTTGCGATAGGTTTTCCAACGCCATAGCCGATACCATCTGCACGTTGTCGAGGCCGTTCATTTGGAGGAGGTCGATGAAGAGGGCCGCGAGGTTGTGCTCCCGGCAGAGCGCGCGGGCGGCGCCGGACTCATCCGATAGGGCGAATGTGATCCTTGATAGAACCTTGACGAGCCCTTCGAGATATGGAGTCATGAACCGGCTCCCTCGGGTCTCCCCTTGCCGGATTCTTGTTACTCTCGAGATGAAGAGCTCGAACGCGCCCTCGGCCAGCATCCGTCTCGTCAGGCCAGCATCTCTCTCCGGGAGATCCGCTAGTAGTCCGACCGCTGCTGCCTGCTCCTCGGTTATCCCTACGTTCTCCGACGTCACTCTGATCAGGCTTCCGAGCGTCCCAGATGTGCCGTGCAAGCAGCCGGCCAGCTCCTGCCCCATGTGCGGCGAGAGGTTCCGAAGAAGCTTGATCGGTGCGAGCCTCAGATCTAGCTGAGGCGTCTCGACAAACTGCACCAAGCTCATGATAGCACCGGAGCTTTTGATGGCCGAGACAACACTATACACGGTGGAGGGCGAAGCCGATAGCCCAACGAGCACTTCAAGGAGCTTGCACCCGATCGCAGGGCCGGTGTTGCTGATGAGATGCAGGAGGTTATGAATGACCTCCTCCGAAACGAGACTCTGGTGGTCCGGTCCAACTTCGATCGAGTCAAAATCGTAGCCCGAGTTCACCACATTTGCAAGAATCGTAGCCGAAATCTCCTTCAGCCGCATCGGCAGCTGCTTGACCCCGACAGTGAAGAGATCCTGAACGAGAGGCGGAAGGATATCTGCCTCGATCAGAACCTTCGCACTCGTGTCATCCGACGAGATCTGGTTCAAAGCCTTCAACGCAGGCTCCCTCGACTTCACATCGTTACTCTTCATCAGATTGATCAGCGAGAAACCGGCTGTCCTCGCCACAAACACCTTCACCTCGTTGTCCAGCACCAGCTCACCAAGCAATGCTGCCATCGACAGTTTGGTTTCCGCAGATCCTTCGAGTAGCAGGTGCAGAAGGGGCTGCAATCTGCCGCATTCGGCCATCTGTCGCACATTGTTCTCGCAACGAGCGAGGTTTTCTAGCGTCTGTTCAGCCTTTTCGACTGTCAAGACGTCCTCCGAGTTGCTGCTAGCCATCCCTACCAAAATGAGAATAGCTCCATTAACAGAGCCAATCTTCTCACAGAGTCTTTCTGATTTAGAGAGCTCATACAGCAAAGCAACAGCTTCTTCTCTTTCTTTCGACTGCTCGTGCGATAGGAACTTCACCACTGTTCTCACCGTGTCACCTTCTGCCGTTATATCCTGCAAAACCACGACACTGTGAGCGATGCAAGCTAGCAGAAAACCAACCGAGGCAGGCAACTAAAAATGCACAAGTATCAACCTTCGACAACCTTATTATCATCGTTGTCCTCCACCACAATCTGAATCGTTTCCAGAGCTTTGCTCCGGACCCTCCGACTGCTGCTCTTCAGCATGTCAACAATCATGGGTATCAGCTCTTCGTGGCGGATCATGTGCTTGTTCGAGTGGCTTTTCAGGCAGAGGCCCTGGATGAACTTCAGAGCCTGTATGGTATCACTCTCTGGGGTCGACAGGGATAAGGATCTACGAGCCATGTCGACCTGAGCTGCCTCGCTCCTTGCATTCCATTCCTCAATCGTGTTCCTCAATGCTATGCTCGGATTCAGTTCAGTGCTTCTCAACTCCCTCAGCGTTAACGGGCACACCATCTTCCTGCTGTTCTCCCTGCACTCCTTGAACCATTTCTCGATGGCCTCTCTCTCGAATGTCTGCCCGTTTTCCAAGGTCACGGGATCCCGCATCACCTGCTTTGTCAAGGGGCATATAAAAGCATCATAGATCGGTTCCAGATATAATCTGTCGAAATGGTGGCTGTCATCCGATTGAGCACCCTTCTCGTAGCTCACATCCCAGTTCCCGTCCATAGAAACCTAGAAAGAGGAAACAATATCATCAACACAAGAAACAAGCCACTTCAACTTCATTACATCGATTTTCCAATCCAGACAGCGCGTTCCTAGCTCATATCCTGTCTGCAAAACTCATTATCGCCCACCCAACGCCCACGAAAATTACCTAAAGAGGCGTGTAAGAGCCCTAGAAAACCCCACATCAAGTCAATCTAAAACTGAACAACATAATCAGATTGACATAAAACAAAACAATCTGTTATACATGATGCAAATGAAGGTCCTAAAATCAAGCCTCTTCAACTTTCTGACATGCTCTCAATCTAAAAAACGCATCCCTAGTTCCTATTCCGGCTAGGATATTAGTAGGGGAGCTCGTGATCGTGCTTCAGATCATCCCCGAATTCCAAATACTAGGCATTAAGTTTTCATCTACAACACCTAGTAGTACTACTTCTCAAGGTGAAGATTTGATGAAAAGCCACTTCACATTACATTCTTTCACTTTGATTTTCAGTTCATAACAACAATAGAAAATATCACCTACAAAGAGCACAAACGAGTCCTAGAAAGAAAATAGAAAACCTAAGCTTTCATCTGAATAAATTTAGTACTACTAATGATTTACTAACTTGCAGGCTGAAGATGTTTACAAACAACTATGATCACACAGTTGCTAATTCTCAGCTTCTAACAACAATTCAAAGAAAAATTGTAAGAATTTTCAATCCACTCCACTCCACTCCATCTAAACAAGCTGAAATTGAGACCTAAACCCTAAAGAGATCAGGCAACAATCCAACCACACATGCTCAAAATCAAGAAACT
>NW_025951453.1:0-14113 GCF_023119035.1 Salvia hispanica | reverse complement strand
CATAAGTTGACATGACCCAAATATTCGTTTAGTATGACCCAAAGAATGGATGATGTTTGGGTTATTGTTTGTGTATTCTTCGGCCGTATGAATATTGAGTTTTTTCAATATGTTTAGGGTCTTCTTTTGGTAGATGAAAACCCTATATATATATATATATATATATATATATATATATATAGAGTTGCATTATCCACAAATCCACTCTTAAAGACCGAACCACCGAACCATACCGAATTCACTACATTCACTACATAATGAACTACATTCACTACATAATGAACTAAATGAACGTATGTTATGAAGTGATTTTCGCATTCATTACATACCGAATTTACTTCAATTGAAAAATAATTATGTCATAACACATTATGAAGTAATAAACTAATGGAATGAAGTAATAACATGATTGAATGAAGTAATAAACTAATGTAATGAAGTAATCACATGACTGAATGAAGTAAGTTAACATTGCTTTTCAATAAAATGTCATATTTACTTCATTACTGACGTTCATTTGGTTCATTATTTATTGAATGTAGTTCATTACTAGATGATGGCCTACACCCTAAACAAAATAATTATGTCATAACATATTATGAAGTAATACACTAATGGAATGAAGTAATAGCATGATTGAATGAAGTAATAAACTAATGTAATGAAGTAATCGCATGACTGAATGAAGTAAGTTAACATTGTTTTTCAATAAAATATCATATTTACTTCATTACGACGTTCATTTGTTCATTATTTATTGAATGTTCATTACTAGATGATGGCCTACAATCAGCTATTCTTGAATGAAGTAATAATCCTACTAGAATGAAGTAATAATCCTATTATAATGAAGTAAAAACCTACTTGGAATGAAGTAATATATTCGGAATGAAGTTAAATCTTCGTAACGTGTTAGTATGACTTATTTACCTTCGGATGAATTATAATAGACTAGTGATGAAGGAGAAAATAATTTATAAATTTGTGAATCTCATCCATAAAAAACTAGATCTAAAAGCCCTAATTTGGTATGGTTCGGTGGTTCGGTCTTTAAGAAGAGTTCGACATTGATTACAACTCTATATATATATATATATAGAGGAATGATATGCTACATACCTTATATGAGCTCCTTATGTGTTGACACTTTTAGTTGTTCGTTTGATTTATTAAAATTTTTAATTTCATAAAATTCAAAAAATCAAAGGTTGATTTGTTATTTTATTGACTTATTTGTTATTATAAAGAAAATAAGTAAATCGAGCTTTGATTTTTATGAAATTTATGATATTAAAAATTTCAATAACATTTTTTAACGTATTAGAATTAAACTAAATAGATAAATCGAAACAAATAACGCTAAACGTGTGTCAAACGAGAGTGGTGCTCACATAAGGAGCTCACATAAGGTACGTAGCATATCATTCCTCTATATATATATATCCAATTTTTACTTTTATATTTATTCTATGTTTGTGGTAATTAATATACATAGATCAATAACCAAACAATATTTATTAGTACTTAGTATTTTTTTTGGGATGACAAAGATATTAATTGATGCTCTCGCTCTATATATGCAAATAAAGTTAATTAATATAGCACACAATAATAACCAACGGGTCACATCGCAGTTGCGGGTTCAAACCCGGCCACCCGTTGGGAGACTTTCGGCCTTAATCCGCAAGCCGGATCAGTCAGAAACGTACTGTATTCATCACTACATTATTCCTAATTTCTACGTACACGCATCCTTAACGCAACTCAGATATACATGCATTTGCAATATATTATATAATAGAGATATCTCACATTTTAAATCTCCAAAGAATATTTTTTAATGTCCCAATCCCACATATATAGGACCTGTTTCCATATACGATCATGTTTATCTACCTTGTTTCTATATACGAACACGTTTATCTAACTTATTTAAATACACTAATTTACGAAATTTATGGAGTAGCATACATAGTAATTTTTTCGGATAACGAGATATGGATAATTGTTTTTTAAATTAAAATGTGACATAATCCGTTTTGTAATATAATTAATATAGTAGTATAAAAAAATTGAGATATTTGTCTATATCTCTATTAATAATAATAATATTAAAATAATAGAAAAGCGAATCCATGCAGAATCTTGCTTCTATAAAAAGCCCTTATTTCCCTCACAAACTATCTCACCACCTTCACTGCAACTTCAACCGATCTCAACCACCGCCTCCGCCGTGGTTTGCTAAAATGGGCCTAAACTCGAACAGAGTCGAGAATTTCTCAGACACAGAAGCGCCGCCGCTGCCAATGCAAATGCCGCCGCGGGAGGTTCACAGAGTCTGCCCGCCGCCGCCAAGAACCACCTCGCAGAAGCTCCGCCACCGCCTCTCCGAGATATTCTTCCCTGACGACCCGCTCCACAAGTTCAAGGATCAGTCGTGGTTTCGGAAACTCATTCTGGGGCTGCAATTCTTCTTCCCAATTTTCGATTGGGCACCCAATTACAGCCTCCAGCTCTTCAAATCCGACGTCGTTTCCGGCGTCACCATTGCCAGCCTCGCCATTCCCCAGGTGTCCTAATTTTTAAAATCCCCAAAAATTGAAAATTCTCGTCCAAGATCGTTTCTTTACATGCAAATTTGACTTTTCTTGATTTCAATTTATAGAATTTTGATTGGTGATTTGTTCTTGCAAAACACAGGGGATAAGTTATGCAAAGCTTGCAAATCTGCCACCGATTATTGGTTTATGTAAGTGGGATAGTCATCAAGAATCCTTTTATTTTGCTCTGTTTGTTTGTTTGTTTGTTTTCAACTAAATGCTAAAGCAAAGTGTTTAACTTCTTGAAGACTCTAGCTTCGTTCCGCCGTTGATATATTCAGTTCTCGGGAGCTCCAGGCATCTGGCGGTCGGCCCTGTGTCGATAGCTTCCCTTGTGATGGGAACAATGCTCAGTGAAGTAGTTCCCTACAGCGACGAACCGCCCTCTACCTTAAGCTGGCTTTCACAGCCACATTCTTTGCAGGGGTGTTTCAAGCTTCTCTAGGCTTTCTCAGGTAAAAATTTTACTAGTTTGTTGTAAATTGTAATTATGTATAGCTTTGGAAAGTGGGAGGAATCTTTTTAGTAAAGGTGTTGTGCAAGAATCTATCCACTATAAGCACAATGAAGGGCTTGCATTGGTGAAGATGATTATGCTATGTAAAGTAGTGTGAGAATGAACTAACAGAAACTGTTTGAGAGATTCTTTGTTTTGTTTTGTTTTGTTTTGTTTTTGCATTTGGTCAATTGTAGCTAGGCAGATGCTTTTGCCTTTTAAGAGATTCTTGAATGATGGTGTGATCTTGCAGATTGGGATTTGTTATTGATTTTCTGTCGAGCGACTCTTGTTGGCTTCATGGCCGGTGCAGCAGTGATCGTCTCGTTGCAGCAGTTGAAAGGGCTGCTTGGGATAGTCCATTTCACTACCAAAATGCAACTGGTTCCTGTGTTGTCTTCTGCCTTCCATCATACAGATGAGGTAGAATGAATCTCTAGCTAAAGATGGCCTTTTCTTAATTTCCTGATGTAAATGTTAGTAAACAACATGAATCTATTTCTTGCTTGCAGTGGTCTTGGCAAACCATTGTGATGGGGGTCGCTTTTCTGGCGCTGTTGCTGATAACAAGGCAGATCGTAAGTGGCTGTGACCGTCTTCCATAGTCAGTTTCTTGTTTGTCGAGTTTTTCTCTGAATTTCAATGGTGAATGCAGAGCATGAGACGGCCTAAACTCTTTTGGGTATCAGCTGCTGCTCCATTAGCATCAGTGATTCTGTCGACCATACTAGTCGTCTGCTTCAAATCCAAACTCCACGGGATCAAGACAGTAAGAACTCTGCAGTTTTCGCCTAGTATTTGAATTGAATTCGTGAACAAAATCTTGATTGGGATATCTTGTTTCTACAGATTGGGAAATTGCCTAAGGGCCTGAATCCACCTTCTTCAAACATGCTGTATTTTAGTGGCCCTCATCTTGCTTTAGCAATCAAAACCGGAATCATAACCGGAATACTTTCTCTCACAGTGAGTTCTCAAACATTATGCTGAAAAAACAAAAGAATCAAAATCAGAATTCATATAAACATTCTGCATTTGTGAATCTGTAGGAAGGGATTGCTGTTGGAAGGACATTTGCCAGTCTCAAAAACTACCAAGTTGATGGTAACAAAGAAATGATGGCCATCGGCCTAATGAACATGGCTGGCTCTTGCTCGTCTTGCTACGTCACCACTGGTATATCACACTTCTCGATTTCTTCATCTTCACTTCATTGCATTGTGAAGAATCGACAGAGCTGATGGCGAATTTGCGTTTCTAGGATCATTTTCGCGATCAGCTGTGAACTACAACGCTGGTGCACAGACTGTCGTCTCAAACATAGTAATGGCTGCAGCAGTGCTCGTGACGTTGCTGTTCCTCATGCCGTTGTTCTACTACACCCCAACCTCATCCTGGCAGCCATTATCATCACTGCTGTGAGTCGGCCTGATAGACTATCAAGCAGCGTACAAACTGTGGAAAGTCGACAAACTTGACTTCTTGGCTTGCTTGTGTTCATTCTTTGGCGTTCTGTTCATCTCAGTGCCTCTCGGTCGCTATAGCAGTAAGCCTTTGCTATGCTCAACACCCGAATAAATTGAAGAAATTTCTCTCAATTGATGCTAACTGTTTAGAAGCAAATTTCAGGTTGGAGTTTCGGTTTTCAAGATCTTGTTACACGTGACAAGGCCAAACACGTTGTGCTCGGAAACATGCCAAGAACTCAGATATATCAGAATCTCAATCAATACAGAGAGGCTGTTAGAGTTCCTTCATTCTTGATCATGGCAGTTGAGGCACCAATCTACTTTGCAAATTCCACTTACTTACAAGAAAGGTAATGAATAAGTCCTTGTTCCCACATCACACGCAAAAAAACACGTCTAATCTCAGCCGTCAATGCAGGATACTGCGATGGATACGAGAGGAGGAAGAGTGGCTGGCCGCAAACGACAGAAGCAACTTGAAATGTGTCATACTAGATATGACTGGTTAGTATTTACAAAAAATACTACTGATAGATTATTGTAGTGATTATATATTTATATTCTAACAAAAACAATTTTTTTAAAATCTTGATCAGCTGTGACAGCAATAGACACAAGTGGGATTGACACAATCAGTGAGCTGAGAAAGATGCTAGAGAAGAGATCACTCAAGGTAAGCAGCATCTCTGGCTGATCTCTGCAAGTTTTCGCCTTGTGTTCCACGTCGTATTGAATCTTTTCTTCTCAGTTTGTGCTGGTGAATCCTGTGGGAAGTGTGATGGAGAAACTGCAAGAATCCAACACTTTGGAATCCTTTGGATTTGATGGGCTGTATGTGAGTGTTGGAGAAGCCGTGACCGACATTTCGGCTGCGTGGAAAGCTCAGCCTTGAACAACATCAGCAGTGGCTTCCATAACCATATATAAATATATGAGTAGGATTGAAGGAGTTCTTGGTTTCTTCAAGAGGAGTTGAAGCCATATATATATCAAATATAAATATGTATGCAATGGCAATGGCAACGTGCTCAATATACCTAACTAGTCCTGAGAAATTTTGTAATCTAATTATTTTCTCTTATATTAATTGATGATTAGCTTTCTTTCTAGCTACCAACTGCGTTTTTATAATTATCTTCTCATGTTCTAATATCACAGCTCGGAATTGCATAAACATCTAGTAAAGATTTCGATTCAAGTAGTTGTTGAGCGGGAGAGGGTTTTGTTTAATATAACTCATTTATAAAAAAAAAATTGAAATAGTATAATTTGCAAAAGAAACAATCAAACAAGCAAACAATTAAAATAAAAAACAAAATTTAACTACTAAAATCTCATTAAAACCCAAAAACTGTAACCATAAAACTTTCGACCACAGTGGGAGTCGAACCCACGACCTTTTGATCCGAAGTCAAACGCGCTAATCCACTGCGCTATGCGGTCTGCTGTGACATTCATTTACTACAAAATAGATATGAATGTTATTCAACTTATTGTAGCCCGGCACAAATTTATGTTTTTAAAGATGGAGGC
This sequence comes from Salvia hispanica, assembly GCF_023119035.1. Lineage (NCBI taxonomy): Eukaryota > Viridiplantae > Streptophyta > Magnoliopsida > Lamiales > Lamiaceae > Salvia > Salvia hispanica. The sequence goes on along the minus strand of NW_025951453.1, from coordinate 8,015 downwards.
CAAATGTTTCGGATTCGAGTTCTCATTTACACAACCAAATTGTCCTAAATTTCATATTTTCAACAATTTTAAGCAACTGATTCCAATCTGACCACTAATTCCATTCCATACAGAGGACATATCACTAAGTTTTCTCTCACTCTCTCTCTATCTTTCTTCCAGTTCAAGTGAAAACACAATGCAGCTAGACTAAGACAATATTATCATGCTTCTTCAACTATGAATCTTTTTGATGGGATCACCTGCAGCTCTACCCCCCACGTCGACCTTCTCTACCTCTTCGACATCACCTGCAGGTTTCGGAGACTTGATTTGCCTCATCAGCCGCATTATCTCTCCCTTTGCATAGGTCAGTTCTTCCTCCAGCTTCTTTCCTCTCTTTATCCAACTCTCCCTTTCCTTCGCGAGCTTCATGACCAGGTTGTAAGCGTCTTCCAAGTGCACTCGAGATTCTAAGAAAGCCTGTTTCTGCTCAGCAATGATATTACAAAGGTCATCATTCTCATCTTCCACACTCGAAACCTGAGAATGAGCAAGCTCTAACTCTCTGGAAAGCATTGATGCATGCCGAGTCAAATCATTGAGGGACTTAGTAGCCTCTTCTAAATACGATTCAAGACTTGCGCGTGCTTCTTTGTCTCCCAACATCTGTGTTTCCAACTCCATCAACTCTTTCTTCAGAGAGGATATGATTCTCTTGTCTTCGTTCAGATCAGACGTTGCGATCTCTGCTTTCCTAAGGGCGTCAACAAGTTCCTCCTCCAAGCCATTGCATTTCTGCAATGCAGCAGTCAATTCCGTGGACATAATTCGCAGTTCTTCATCTGATTTAATGAGAAGGTCATTTGTGGAACTTAGTTCTTTGGACAAGAGTTCTTCTCCCTTTTTAGCTTCCTCAAGTTTCTTGTACAATGATTCTCTTGCTTCCCTGGACTCAGCCTGAGCTTTGTAGACCTGATCTCCAAGCTCCGAGCACAGTCTTTCCAACTGTTTCGATTGTTTAAGCAGCTCCAAAGTTTCATCTCTTGATCTCTCCAACGTAGTCTTTGTCCTTCTAAGATCCTCTTCCACAATTTTCATATTCTTCAATTCTACATTAAGCACTTCTTTAAAATTGTCTCTCTCCGTCTCAATGAATATATTAACACCTTGTCTCTCTTCTTCTCATCCAACAAGCTCTTAAGTTGTTTATCAAGCAGGTGAATTTTCCCCTCCCTTTCTCCCAAATCTTTTGCCTCCGAAGCTTCCTTCTCTTCCATAGAGGACTTGAAGTTGTTATATTCTGCTAAAACGGCATCAAGCTTCTTCACTGACTCATCTTTCTCAGCCACTACAGTGATTAACTCCAGATTCAATTCTTGCACCATCTCATCCTGCAGATCCAGCTCTTCTAAATGTCTCAAAATTACATCCTGCATTTGCTTCTTCTCTGACTCCAAACTTGTTAGACAGTTGTCAGATTCCTGATACGGAGCTGAGTTGTTCTAGCTTACTATCTTTGTCGGAAAGTAGAACACTAAGATGCCGAATAGTATCTTCTTTCTCCCTAATATCCAATGTAAGCAATTCGATCTTTTCTTGCAGGACTCCTACAGAATATAGCTTCTCCTTCAGCTGCTGTTGGAGTTCCCTTTTATCCTTCGCATAGAAATTAGAAACCAACAAAACAGAATTACAGATAGCACAACATTCAGAAATGTAAAATATATTAGAGTGATAGTCCTTATTTAGTGCTAGAACCAGGAAACACAAGGAAACATAAAGAAGGTATCTAACTAAGATTCAGCTATGCATACGAACAAGATGCATGAGGTCAGAACAGTGATTGGGACTTCAAGACTAAGAGAGATTATACAGTAGACAAACTCTCCATCTTGACAACTTATAACAAACATATTCCAACTTTTTGCTACTCTCAGTTTCAATTCGGTAATGTAGGTTCTTGAAGATTAAGTTCCATTCCTTACACAACGAACACATTCCAAATTTCCGAGCCTTTATTCTTAGCACTTACTATTAGCTAACAGTCACATCAATGTCACACAAAATAAGAGTACAATTCTATTGTAATTACTTACTTCTTCCAGAGTAGCATCTGAAATGGCATCTTCCTTCTTCTTAGGTGGAAAAAGGGCAGCAAGAACCCCTGATCTCAGAACACCAAGTACATTCAGAATGGAGAAGGGGTGCTGCGATGGATGTCCCTGAGGTGATAGCTGACCACAAGAAATGTGCACATTAGCATGAATGATTGTTTAGATGACATACAAATACAAGAATCAGATGACCAAGCCAACATTTATACCTGGATGCAGACCTCTTCATTTTGATCCAGATCCGACGCTGTTAATTCGTCACTTTCTATAACACAAAAGGTGAACTCATCAGTGATGGCTCAATAAAATGTTTACAGTTTAGGAAGAAAGGAAGAACAGAGTCCTAAGTCAAGAAATATTTCAAGAAAGATGCAGTTTACTGAACTGTAACTCAGAACCATCACAATTGGCCTTATGCAAATGTAAACATACATTATGAAAAGCTAAATTAGGTCACCAGAATCTCCCCTAATTCAACTGTCTTACCACCTTTACCAATCAATTGAAGAGAAAACACAATCAATCAAAACAATTACCAATTCAAGTATGCCAAAACCTAGATATCAAGAAAAAACCCTAATAACTTCAGAAATCCCTCTTACTACTTAATCTTCACTTAACAAAGAGTAGATCAAAGAAACACACCTTCAGGAAGGGCATGGATTGCGTGAGCCCTGATTCTGAGAAGGCGGAGAACAGGTAAACCCATGGCAAGAGCTACATAATTGGCGTCTCTCTGTAGAAATGCCGTGGCCGCCGCATTCTCGCTTCGAGAGGGCGCGATTCTCAACGAGCACGACGGAAACGGCGGTTGCGAACAGCATTTGGATGAAGTTTGGCGGAGTTGGTACGGCGTAGAGCTCGAATTCACAGCTGCAGAGCTCATTGTTTCTCTCTTGAACGATCACGAAACAAATTTGGGCGGCGATTGATGATTACTCCACATTTGATTTGAGTGAGATTGAGAAATGCAGCAGTTTTTTAAACTCTTGGCGGTTGTGAGTGAAGAAGTTAGTTATAATTCGTTGCTTCAAGTTCCAAATATTCTAGAATAACACATTATAATATAGTAGTAATAATTAACATGAGTAGAGATAAATGAAAAAATTGTGTGTACATAATCGAATTTTTTTTTACATTTTACCTTAATAATTATTTTATGAACATTAAATGATTTAAAATAAATTTTATGTTGTGACACTTTAAAAAAATTTGAAATTTTAACTTAAATATTTGTATATTTTAGAAAATAAAAACATTTTTTTACAACCTCAAATCACGTCACAATTTGAAATAAAACTTATATATCATTTCTTTCTTATTTTTTATAATAATACAATAAATAACAAAACTAATTTTTGATTAAACTCACTTAAAATTAAAAATTTAAGGATATTATGTACATGTATCATTTATGTACATCGACGTATCCTTAAATCAATAAGTCAGTTCACTTTATGTTTTACAATGTCTTGATCTTCAGCATCACTTGGTAAATTGACTAAATATTTTTCTCTTTAAAATCTACAATTGATGGCAATAACTGCAATATAAGTTGTATTTAAATACTCAAGAATTGTCGAATGGCTCAGTTTATAACTATAGTTCAGTTACTCTTAATTGTTTTGACTTCATTTTTCTTTTTCTTTTTTTGGTTATTAGTTCATTGGTTGCCTCATTTGGTCTATTAGCATTATTAACTTGGATATGCCATGTTCTAGAAGATCGATATACTCCATTTGCTAATGGAGATAGACAGACTTAATATTATTGTTACTATCTTTTTGTTGTTTCTCAATTAGTTGCTTTTTGTCCTTTTTAGCTTTTATATTAGTATTATTTTTATGGTTGAACATCATTGGACACTGGTGGGGTATGCTTATCAATTCTTTACATTTTTAGCTCTTCCAAAAAAATATCTTAAAATATATATAGTGCATGTATTTGTATATTTAGTGCAAATAAGTGCAAATGCTTACAAATTCAGTGCAATAAAGTGCAAGTATTTAGTATATTTAGTGCAAATAAGTGCAAATGCTTACAAATATAGTGCAATATTCAATTCTCATATTCACACACCAAAATTTCATGTGAACTTACAAAAAAGTACACAAAGCAAGGTACAAAAGAGCGTAGCTAAGAAAATATATTAAAAACTGCAGCTTTCTCCATTGGAAAGATTGAATCCTCATCAAAATCCAAAGCATGCTTCATCATCTTCTTGTACCAATATCTCGTCGCACAAGCTTTCAAACGGCACCCATCGCAGCAGAATAAATAATCCCTAAATCAAAAAAAAAAAACTAAAAAAATATTAGTAACATGCATATATATTTAAATTTTAATAATGTGGCTAAATAAATGTAGTTACATACTTGTACATGTAGGCCGTTCTCCGTTGCGATAGCGGGGAGAAGCATTGTAGCAATTTCCCGAATAGTCTAGCTCGGAAGATTGCTCTTCCGAGCTACCAATAGGGGGAGGGAAGGGAATTCGAGGATGCGGTCGAAGGGCGATGTACCTCTTTGGAGATTGGGTATTTGTAGATTGTGCGCTGTATTCCCCATTCTTTGCACATAATCTAGGGGTAGGAAGCTCGTGGCACCGTGCTCCGTGCACCGGTCAATGGGAGTAGACTTAAGGTCGGTGACCCGAGGTCATGCTCCCATGGACGTAGCGTTTCAAGCCGTGGGCGGAGAGGAGGCACGTGGAATATGGGGGTATTTTAATTGTTGGGAGTGTCGGATTGCCTTTGGACGCACGGTCGTCGTCCGAGGGTATTTTCGTAAATTTGGCGATGGATTGCGTCAAATTCAGTGTTGAAAACAATGTGAGACTCATTGTGTGTTTTTTTGTTGAAAGCCAATAAGCCCACCTTTTTGCACATTGATGAAATGGAATCCGAAAAAGAGGACTCATTGTTGTACCTACTTACACAATTTTAAAAATTCAAGTAAAAATTAGATGTTTTTAGGATTTGTTAGTGCAATTTAATTAGTAGTAGAAATTAGTAATTAAAGACAAAATGATGCACGAAGGAAACATTGTGTATACTGATTTGAAAAAGAAAATTCCAAAAGATGAAGTGAAACTTAAATAGATTAAAATAATTTAACATATTTTTTTTCCTGATTCCTGAATATCAAAATTTTGTTCTCGTGCACATGGGTATTTTCCTGACAGTAAATAAGTAACAATCAATTCAATGAAAATAAAGAAAACGGGGAGAAAATTAAAATCAACAAACAATAAATATTTATAGTAATGTATATATTCTTTATGCTACCAAAAAGTAGATTTATTAAATTAATCTTTGTATGGGAATGTTATATAACTTATAATAGTATCATTTATATCAAAACAAATTTAAAAATCACGGAAGCTTGATTGAATGTGAGAATCTGAGATCGGTATCTAAATCCTTAATTCATTTTTTGGTAATGTAAATCCTTAATTCTTTAAACAGTAAATAAAGAACAATTTAAATAAAGAAGAATTCACATCAAACAGCTAAATATTCTGAAAAATCAATACTAAAATTAGTAGTCCATTCTAGCTAGGTCTTCATAAATTGAATTTATGAACGAATGCACAAATGGAAAAAAAAAGAACTAACTTTATAATTAGTTTTCCAACTTAAAAGAAGAGAAACAGCAATAAATCAATCAACTACTCAGAATCGAAGAGCCATTGATTTAATCAGAATTGAGCATGCATGATATAAAAAAAAATCAATGGGTGTAACAGTAGATATATAAATAGAATTCAACATTATTAGATTGTGTAATCATTGAAAATAATGTAGCTAGAAATTGAGATTGATTGATAAATGTAGTAGAATATGGAGTATTATTACCTAGAATCTGCACAGAAACTCCATGAAAAGAGAGCTTCTCACTCTGAAAAAAATACTGTGTTTATATGTATAACTAATCTTCTGTTTTGGTATATCAAAATGGCACAGAAAGGCATCTTTTATAGGTGAACAAAATTTGAAAACTTTTCATTGTAATTTTTTTTAATGAAAGAAAGTTAAGGAAAATAAGAAGAAACAAAGGAATCATTGGAGTATTATTTTGTGGTGTGGCATTTGCTTTAATTCAAACTGCCTAAACCACCATAATTCTTGAGAAGAGGGTGATTATTGTGAACACTCACATGGTTAGTGTGATGAATTACTGGATAATATATAAACTCTGATTTATGTTGACACTATTTTTGAGTCTAAATTTAGAGTTTAGCACAAGTTAGTTTTATGCTGATCTGTTTTTGCAGAAGTGGAGATATGCTTATAAGGCTAAAAAATAAATCTGGGAATTAATGTGAAGGAACATAATAATGAGCATCCTATGCAATGGAGAGACAAATAAGGAAAATTATGGAGTTTTTTTTAATTGTTAGCTCATGAGGTTCGTATTAAGCTGTAAAAGATGAATTAATTATATATATCCACTTTATTTTACATTATCTAAAATTCTACTTATAAATATAGATTTTCAACTATTATGGTTTATTATACTCAATTGCTTATAAATTGATGTTGAAGTGGATTCACTAAAGATGTAACTGAATATTTGTGTCACTTTTACTAGTTATAGTAGTTACAGTTAAACTAAATTTTACGTTTAAACTAGTGTGGTCAAACCGTCAAATTGATGCTACTTTGTGGACATATTATATATGAATATAAATATTTATATTGTTAATATTCGGTATACGTATTTTTAGTTGATTAAGTTGAGGAATTTATAATTTTGTAGTTGTATTTCAGTATAAACGAAAATCCCTGAAAAACAACGGGTGATTTAATATGTCACGTGTAATCATGTTGTTGCTATCGACGAGATCACTCTTAAATTGCAATTAATATCATTAATATTTGATACTCGTATCTATATCCTTTAGTTGATAAAGTTGCGAAATTCACAATTTTGTCGAGGTTGTATTTACGCGACGAAATCCTAAAAACAACAGTTGGTCTAATATGTCACGTGTAATCGCGTTGTTGCTCTTGACCAGAGATCACTCTTAAATTCGCAATTAGTGTATTCGATACCGTGTCTATCCTTTAATTAGTTCATAAAGTTGAGGAATTCACAATTTTGTCCGATTGTATTTAGTGTCAACGGAAATCACGAAAAACAACATGTGATTTAATTAATATGTCACGTGTAATTACGTTGTTGCTATAGCGACAAATCACTCTTAAATTCGCAATCAATATCATAAACTAGTTGATAAAGTTGATAAAATTGTGTATTTGAGCGTCCAGAAATACTGGAAAAAAAGCAGGTTGGTCTAATATGTCACGTGTAATCGCGTTGTTGCTCTTGCGAAGATCACTCTTAAATTCAATTAAGTTGTTAATATCGGTACACGTGTCTATCCTTTAATTGTTCATAAAGTTAGGGAATTCACAATTTTGTCGGATTGTATTTTGTCGTCAGAATCCACGAAAAAAGCAGGTTGTGTCTAATCATACGTGTAATCGCGTTATTCTTAATGCCGACAAATTACACTTAAATTCGCAATTATATTTAGTTGCTTACGTGATATTTAATATCATTTCGAAAACAAAAGTTAGTATGTTATTAGCTCCGTGTCATTATTATTTTAGACATATTACTTTTATCGCGACACGTACACCTATCCACATTTCAATTCATAAACTTAGGGTTTCACAATCATACCTGAGTTACTTTGCAGAATAATTAATTTACACTACTAAATCAATATATATTCCTAAACTATTTTCCGAATTTATTAAACACCGTTTTAAATTTAATTAAATTTGAAATTTTATGAAAAAGAGAAGGAATATTTAATAACGTGGATTTTTTTCAATGAGTGGGACCCCTACACGGTGTAGGGTAACACCTAAGCGTATATTAGTAACGGATCCTTTACATTCCTCGTTGT
>NW_025951452.1:0-18377 GCF_023119035.1 Salvia hispanica | reverse complement strand
AAAAAGGGATTCCACCCCAAAAAAATTCGAAAAAAAAAAACGAAGGGATCGTTAAATTCAAAACAAAACCTTTTGAATTTTATTTTGAATTCCATTTTTATGGAATACTATTTTTTCCTTTTTTTCGTTCGATTTTTAAAAAATAAACCCCTTTTCCCTTGTAGCTAGACCCAAAAGATTGAGATCCAACCAAGAATTAAATTACAACTATTGATTCCATTTTTTTTTATTTTTTTAAATTTCTTTTCATCGAATCATTTTTTCCGGACAATTAAAAAAAATTAAAAAAGGGAAAAGGGGGATTCAAAAAAACTCCCTTTTCTACAAATAAAATAAATTGCTAGATTTTTAATCCATTTTTAAAATAGAATTGGGGGAAAAAAGAGAATCTCTTTTTTTTAAAAAAATTTTTTATTTTAAAAATACAGCATCATTTTACATCAACAGGAAAAGGGAAAAAAAAGAAAAAAAAAAATTTTTTAATTTTTCCCTTTTTCGATACTGATTAAAATTGCATTGCGTTGGGCAATTTTTGGGTATACTTGTGTTGGTCTTTGGTTAAAAGACCCCATTTAAAGTGAGTCACTGACCCCTTCCTCGCCCCTTTTGATCAAAAGAATATGGGAGTTGAGCATGTCGGGAAAGGAAGGGAAACTTTTCCTTTTGCGGATTTTATTACCGGGTATTGGGATTTTGGGGTCATTCATGTTATTATCCCTTTCCCCTATTCTTTGGGGGTTTTATTTGTCAGTACCGGTTTAGTTTTGAAGGGCCCTCGGCCAAACGAGTATTTCACGGGCCGAAAAGGGAAATTTCCATTAAATTTTTTTGGGGTTTTGGAAAACTCGATGAATTTAGTAGATCGTTTTGGGAGGCCCTAATAAAATATTATAGACCAACCCATCCTTTTTTTACAGTGCAGGGTTTGGGTGTTCATGGTTTTACCTACCGTTTTTTTTGGGGTAAATTTTGCAATGCAGTTAAATCCAACGAAAAACCCTAATCCCAAATTTATATAGTTATGACACAATAAAACCTGAATGAAAAAGTGTTGAATTGAATCGTCCGTCTCTACGGGGGGTTATTACCATTTTTGTACTTGCTGTTTTATTTTCCAAATTTTTTTTCAATTAGGAAAAAGAAAAAAACTAAAATTCTAGGCATTCTTTTAGCCTTTTTCGGGAAAGGGTCTCATAATTAAACCCCACTGTTTATGTCTTTTAGCACGACCCCTTTTAGAAATTTGAGGGAAAGGGGGGAAAAGGCCACACCGGGAAAGGGTTCCTCTTTGGGTAAAGGAAAAGAATCCGGGATTTTGGGGGATCGGTTTAGTAGGCATTTTCTTTTTGGTTATACCTTGGACTCCCCTAGTTGGTGTGGAACAGGGGAAAAAACTAGGTAAAATTTCCCTTTTTTAAATTTGTCTGATTCGAGGGGAAAAAGGGGCCCCCTTTTTTTAAGAATCAGAGTCTTTTTTTTTAAAGACAAAAAGGGGTTTCTAATGCCTCCTAGAATTTTTTGGTCCCCACGCTTCTGGTTCATCCGATTCTCCGCTTATTTATGCTAATCTCTATCCCAATTTTATGGCATTGAAATATGGCAATAGTAACACAGCCCTGTCAATTCAATTTGAACAAAGATAAAGGGTGGTAAAACCATAAAGTCAAATAAAATAGTCTTCTTTCAAACAAAAAATCTGGTTTCCTATGACTAAGCGTGCGTTATGACTAAGATTGCGCTACAAGGGAGTCCCCGAAGTTGGTAGAAAAAGAGCAAATAAATAAAAGGTTTTTCAGAATTTATTTTTTTTGATCATATAAAATTGACAACAAAAATTTTGTTCTTTTTACGAACCTGGTGTCAATAAATCCGCGAGTCTAGAAATTCATTTCGGCCAATTGAACCTTCTCGAACTGTTTCTTTTTAAGAACTAAAAATATTTGTGCCAAAATAACAGATGCCAAGAAGACCAAAAGGCCTTGGACACGTAATGGATCTTGAAGTACTATTTCGGCATCCTCTGACTAAACGCAGCACCACATTAGGATTACTCGTTAATGGTTGATCCAATTTGATGGATCTACCCTCTGAAACAAGAACTTGGTCCTGGAGGGATAATATCAACTACTTGACGTCCACTGATGGATCTGTTATGATTATTTCATATCCCCTTTTCTTTTCGTATGATTTTGCTTACTATACCCGCCCCTGTAGCATTATAACTGTAACATTTGCTTCCCCCTGTTTGGATAAATCTGACCCTTCCCCTATTTCCTCCTTACATATATAGGATATTTTAAGAAGTGAACATCTTTCTTAGTAGCGGGGTCAAGAATAGAAAGGTGATTTCACTATATTTCTGGCCGGGGACAGGCCCTATTACAAGAATATTTTTTTAGTCAGGGCGGTAGCTCTGAAAAGCAACTTACCTTTTCTTTCATTTCGGGAGAAATACGATCGGAAGGAGTTTTCAATTCAAACTCCCGGTAAAATAAGAACAGCCCCCACATCTAAACCCTTTCTTACCATTAGCAAGGACTTAAAAAAACCCCCTTTTAAAATTTTTAAAAAAATTCCCCCAATTTAAAGGCCTTAAATAAAAATTTTTCCGGTTTTTTTTTTTTTTAAAAAAAAAAAAAAAAAAAATTTTTTTTTTTTTAAAAAAAATTTTTTTAAAAAATTTTTTTTTTTTGGTTCCAAAGGGAAAAAAAAAAAAAAAAAAAAAAAAAATTTTAATTTTTTACCCCTTAAAATTAAAAAAAATTTTTTTTTTTAAAAATTTCCCCCCCCAAAAAAAAATTTTTGGGAAAAAACCCCCTTTTTTTTTGGGGAAAAAAGGGGGGGGGCCCCCCCCCCCCCTTTTGGGAAATTTGGGGGTTTTTTTTCCCCCCCAAAAAAAAAATTTTTTTTCCCCCAAAATGGGATTTTGATAAAAAAAACCCTTTTTTTTTTTTAAAAAAAAAATTTTTGTTTTCCCGGGTCCCCCCCCCCCTTTTTTTTTTTTTTCCCCCCCCTTTTAAAAATTTTTTTTTTTCCCCCCCCAAAACCCCCCCAAAAAATTTTTTTAAAAAAGGGGGGAAAAAAAAAAATTTTTTTTTTTGGGGGGGGGAAAAAAAAATTTTTTCCTTTTTTCCCCCCAAAAAAAATTTTTTTTGGGGGGCCCAAAAAATTTTTTCCTTTTTTGGGGCCCAATCGGGGTTTTTCCAAAAAAATTTAAAACCCCCCCAAAAAAACCCCTTTTTTTTTTAAAAGGTTTTTTTTTTTTTTTTAAAAAAAAAAAAAAAATTTTTTTGGAAGGAAAATTTTTTTTTTTAAATTTTTACCCAAAAAAATTCCCCCCCCTTTTTTTGGGTTTTTTAAAAACCCCAAAAAAAAATTTTAATTTAAAGGGGGAAAAAAAAAAGGGGGGAAAGGAAAAAAAGGGGGTTTTTTTTTTTTTTTTTTGGGGGTTTTTTGGTTTTTTTTAAAAAAAAAAAAAATTTTTTTTTTCCCCCTTTTTTTTTAAAAAATTTTTTTTTATGAAAGAAAAAAAATTTTTAAAAAAAAAAATTTTTTTTTTTTTTTTTGGGGTTTTTTGGAAATTTGGTTTTTTTTTTTTTTTTCCCCTAAAAAAAAAATTTTTTTTTAAAAAAAATTTTAATAAAAAAAAAAAAGGGGGGGGGAAAAAAAAATTTTTTTTTCCAAAAATTTTTTTTTCTTTTTAAAAAAAAAGGGGGTTTTTTCCAAAAAATTTTTCAAAAAAAGGTTTTTTAAATCACAAAGGTTTTGGAAATTTGGGAAATTTAAAATTTAAAATTTCCCAAAAAAATTTTTCCCCCCGGGAAAAAACCCTTTTTTTTTTAAAAAAAAATTTTTTGGGGGGGGCCTTAAAAAAAATTTTTTTTTTTAAAAAGAAATTTTTAAAGGAAAAAAATTTTTTAAAAAAACCCTTGGGGGGTTTTTTTAGTTTATTTTTTTTCCCCCTTTTTGGAAAAAAAAAAAACCCCTTTTTTATTTGGGGGGGCCCCGGGCAAAAAATTTTGGGGGAAAAAAAAAATTTGGCTTTTTTTTTTTCCTTTAAAAAAAAAATTTTATCCCCCCCAATTTTTTAAAAAGGGTTTTAAAATTTTAAAAATTTTTTTAAAAATTTTTTTTTTTTTTGGGGAAAAAAAAATTAAAAAAAAAAAAAATTTTTTTCCCAAAGGAAAAACCTGTTTTTTTCCAAATTTTTTTTTAAAAATTCCCTTTTTTTGGGGGGGGGTTTTTTAAACCCCCCGTTTTTTTAAAAAAAAAAAATTTTTTTTAAAAAAAAAGGGGAATTTTTAAAAAAAAAAGGGGGGGGGGCCCAAAAAAAAAAAAAAAAAAAAATTTTGGGAAAAAAAAAAGGAAAAAAAAAACGGGGTCTCGAAAACTAAGTAATTTTTGCTGGGCCCTTATCGTTTTTTTAGGTTCATTAGGATTCTTATTGGTTGGAACTTCCAGTTTTTTTGGTAGAAATTTGATATCTTTTGTTCCGTCTCAGCAAATCCTTTTTTTTCCACAGGGGATCGTGATGTCTTTCTACGGGATTGCGGGTCTCTTTATTAGTTCCTATTTGTGGTGCACAATCTCCTGGAATGTAGGTAGTGGTTATGATCGATTCGATAGAAAGGAAGGAATAGTGTGTATTTTTCGTTGGGGATTTCCTGGAAAAAATCGTCGCATATTCCTCCGATTCCTTATAAAAGATATTCAATCCGTTCGAATAGAAGTTAAAGAGGGTATTTTTGCTCGTCCTGTCCTTTATATGGATATCAGAGGCCGGGGGGCTGTTCCGTTGACTCGTACTGATGAGAATTTGACTCCACGAGAAATTGAACAAAAAGCCGCGGAATTGGCCTATTTCTTGCGCGTACCGATTGAAGTATTTTGAGAAAAGGAACTGGGCTGAAGAACGAATGCTTTCTCAGCAGGAGGGAAAAAACGCAAGAATCCTGTTTTTTCTATAACTAAGTGATACTTTAGGATAAACAGATACAGATAAACCATATCTTGTAAATTTTTTTTCAATCGATCTTTTTATCCTTTCATTTGGGTTCTTTACTACCCAATAATCGGTTTTAATGATAACTGGCCCGGTTCTCTCTTGTTTTGCCGCTCATTTTTTTGACCATCCCAATATCTTTCTCCCAATTAGTCTATTCTTGACTATGGGGAATCATTGGAATTTTTTTTTGGAAATATTGGATATTTTGATAGAATAAGGGGTTCTTTCGTCTCAAAATATCAAGAATATTCATTACTTAAAGTACTTCTTTCGGCCATTCATCGAAAGGAGACATTTGTTTGGAATTTGATGAATTGAGATATCTGGAAACACTTGTATTATTTCTTTAGTCAAATTCCAAGTGGAGTCTTAATCTATTTCTGTATTCTTTCTAGATTCAAAATAAAATCACAAATCAAATAGATTCATAGGTTTGATGCCTTGTCTACAACTCATGTTTGAAAGAAAGATTCGATTATATAAAGTCGACAGATGGAGTGGGTTAATTAAAAATTAACAGGCGAAAAATGGCAAAAAAGAAAGCTTTCACTCCTCTTTTGTATCTTGCATCTATAGTATTTCTACCCTGGTGGATTTCTCTCTCATTTACTAAAAGTATGGAATCTTGGGTTATTAATTGGGCGAATATCGGCCAATCCGAAATTTTTTTGACTGATATTCAAGAAAAAAGTATTCTAGAAAAGTTCATAGAATTAGACGAAATCGTCTTCTTGGAAGAAATGATCAAGGAATACTCGGAGACATATCTACAAAAGTTTCTTATAGGAATCCACAAAGAAACGATCCAATTAATCAAGATACACAACGAGGATCGTATCCATACAATTTTACACTTCTCGACAAATATAATCTGTTTTGTTATTCTAAGTTGTTATTCGATTTTAGGTAATGAAGAACTTATTATTCTTAACTCTTGGGCTCAGGAATTCCTATATAACTTAAGTGATACAGTAAAAGCCTTTTCAATTCTGTTATTAACCGATTTATGTATCGGATTTCATTCACCCCACGGCTGGGAACTAATGATTGGTTCTGTGTACAAAGATTTTGGATTTGGTCATAATGATCAAATTATATCTGGTCTTGTTTCCACTTTTCCGGTTATTCTCGATACTCTTTTTAAATATTGGATTTTTCGTTATTTAAATCGTGTATCTCCATCACTTGTAGTTATTTACCATTCAATGAATGATTGATAAATCACCAACCAATATTAATCCAATTAGAACGTTTCCTACTTTGTAGTTCTACATAAGTATTAAAAACATTCTATCCGGGTGGTTTTCAGACTATTTTTATACGTTATACTATAGTATTCCAGTAAAATGATTCCAATAAATAGCAGAATCGTGGATAGGAAACTATACTAGCGACCTACCCAACTTATTGTAGAAATTTTCAGACCAATGATTAGACCATGCAAACTAGAAATACTTTTTCTTGGATAAAGGAACATATTACTCAATTTATTTCCGTACCGCTCATGATATATATCATAGCTCGGGCACCCGTTTCAAGTGCATATCCGATTTTTGCACAGCAGGGTTATGAAAATCCACGAGAAGCGACTGGGCGTATTGTATGTGCCAATTGTCATTTAGCTAATAAACCCGTGGATATTGAGGTTCCACAAACAGTACTTCCTGATACTGTATTTGAAGCAGTTGTTCGAATTCCTTATGATAAGCAAGTGAAACAAGTCCTTGCTAATGGTAAGAAAGGGGGTTTGAATGTGGGGGCTGTTCTTATTTTACCGGAGGGGTTTGAATTAGCTCCTTCCGATCGTATTTCTCCCGAAATGAAAGAAAAGGTAGGAAATTTGTCTTTTCAGAGCTACCGCCCTGATAAAAAAAATATTCTTGTAATAGGGCCTGTCCCCGGCCAGAAATATAGTGAAATCACCTTTCCTATTCTTTCCCCCGACCCCGCTACTAAGAAAGATGTTCACTTCTTAAAATATCCTATATATGTAGGAGGAAATAGGGGAAGGGGTCAGATTTATCCCGACGGAAGCAAGAGTAACAATACAGTTTATAATGCTACAGGGGCGGGTATAGTAAGCAAAATCATACGAAAAGAAAAAGGGGGATATGAAATAATCATAACAGATCCATCGGATGGACGTCAAGTGGTTGATATTATCCCTCCAGGACCAGAAGTTCTTGTTTCAGAGGGTGAATCCATCAAATTGGATCAACCATTAACGAGTAATCCTAATGTGGGTGGATTTGGTCAGGGGGATGCCGAAATAGTACTTCAAGATCCATTACGTGTCCAAGGCCTTTTGGTCTTCTTGGCATCTGTTATTTTGGCACAAATATTTTTAGTTCTTAAAAAGAAACAGTTCGAGAAGGTTCAATTGGCCGAAATGAATTTCTAGACTCGCGGATTTATTGACACCAGGTTCGTAAAAAGAACAAAATTTTTGTTGTCAATTTTATATGATCAAAAAAAATAAATTCTGAAAAACCTTTTATTTATTTGCTCTTTTTCTACCAACTTCGGGGACTCCCTTGTAGCGCAATCTTAGTCATAACGCACGCTTAGTCATAATAGGTAGATTTTTGTTTGAAGAAGACTATTTTATTTGACTTTATGGTTTTACCACCCTTTATCTTTGTTCAAATTGAATTGACAGGGCTGTGTTACTATTGCCATATTTCAATGCCATAAAATTGGGATAGAGATTAGCATAAATAAGCGGAGAATCGGATGAACCAGAAGCGTGGGGAACAAAAAATTCTAGGAGGCATTATTTGTTTTGTCTTCCTAGTCTTCGACACAAGAAAAGGAATTTTCCAAACCCCCCTTCTTGTGTCGAAAGAGTAATCTGTTTGTCAAAAACTCCTAGTCTTGTTTTCGTTTTTCCAGATGTATCGTAACTTTACTTTTTTTTTCGATTTATTACGTATAATAAAATATATAAAGTAGTGGACAAACCATTGAGATACTCAAATCTAAAAAATATAGGGATAAGTAGGGTAAGAAAGAGTATCGAAAGTATTTGTGCGAGATCTAATCTACAGAAATAAAAAATATAGAATAATTCTATATATAAAATAGAATTAGAATCCAGGAAATTGAGTGATTCCCCCTTTGTTCTAACTTGGAAAGTACCCATAGATACTATCAAGATCAAGGAAGAGGTGTTCTGAATCAACCAATGAAGTTCATTTTTCAAAAGCATCATCAGAAAAAATAGAATGGAGTTTTTTGAACCAGCAGAAAAAGAAATCCACTTTGTCATTTAGACAAAAAAAGACTCTGATTCTTAAGAACCCAACGGGCCCTTTCCCCTCGAATCAGACAAACTAAAGAAGGGAATCCCGTTGAGTTCCTACGCTTTCATGTCACAACTCCATTCATCCGATTACTACAGGGATGAACCTAATCCGGAATATGAACCATAAAAGAAAATGCCTACTAAACCGATCACAAGAATACCAGTTACAGTACCTATTATCCAAAGAGGAATCCTTCCAGTAGTATCGGCCATTTACTCCACTTCCCTCCAAATTTCATAAAGTGGTCGTGCTAGAGACATAAACAGTCAGGGATAATTATGAGATCCTTCCGAACGGGCTAAAAGAATGCCTAGAATTATTAGTTTTTTTCTTTCATTTGCCTAATTGAAAAAATAATTGGAAAATAAAACAGCAAGTACAAAAATGAGTAATAACCCCCAGTAGAGACTGGTACGATTCAATTCAACACTTTGTTCATTCGGGTTTGATTGTGTCATAGCTATATAATTCGGGATTAGGTTTATCGTTGGATGAACTGCATTGCTGATATTGACCCCAAAAAAAAGACGGTAGGTACAGCCAGGCCATGAACAGCCAACCATCGCACTGTAAAAATAGGATAGGTTCGGTCTATAGTCATTTGATTAGGGCCTCCTAAAACGATCTACTAAATTCATCGAGTTGTTCCAAAGAATCAAAACGGCCAGTTATTAATGGAATTCCTTGTCGGCTCTCTGTGAAATACTCGTTTGGCCGAGGGCTTCCAAATACATCGTAAGCTAAACCGGTACTGACAAATAACCAACCCGCAATGAATAGGGAAGGTATAGTAATGCTATGAATGACCCAATATCGAATACTGGTAATAATATCCGCAAAAGAACGTTCTCCTGTGCTTCCAGACATGCTCAGCTCCACATATTCTTGTACAGTCAAAGGGGATCGATTCCGTAAAAGATGAGATCAGTAAAAGGCAATCACTGAAATGGGATCTTTGTAGGATCGTCAATATTGTACCAAGGGCATCTTTAGAGTATACCGAATCAGTATAGCTATGCTTCTTCTGACACAGCAATGCAATTTTAATCAGTATCGAAAGGAAATGCTAAAAGATTTATTTTTTCTTTTCCTTTACCTGTTGATGTAAAATGATGCTGTATTTAATATAAAATTCTTACAATGAAAGAGATTCTCATATTTCCACAATTCTATTTTAAGTGGATGCGAGATCTAGCAATTTATTTTTCATGGTTGTAGAGGCAGTTTTTGTTCGAATCCCTCCTTTTATTTTAATGAATTTTTTAATTGTCCGGTAACAAATATGATTCGATGAAAGAAAGTGAAGAAAAAATAAAATAAATGGAATCAATAGTTGTAATGAATTCTTGGATTGGATCTCAATCCAAATTTGGATCTAGCTACAAGGAAGAGGCTTTATTTTTAAATATCGAACGAAAAAATGGAAAACATAGTATTCCATAAAAATGGAATTCAAAATAATAATTCAAAAAGAGTTTCGTTTTTGAATGAAGTTACACGATCCAGTTCGTTTATTCTCGAAGGCTTGGTTGCTTGGTTGATAGGAATCGCGAGATGGCTAGATCTTAGAAATGAGGAAGCGGTTTCATTTTATATGCCTGTCACTTTCTCTTTGTTCCTGCTGTCTGTAATGATAGATGAATCAAAAATTTTCAATTGAACTTATTCTTTCAATTGGTATTTTTGTATATCTTCTTATTTTAGGAAAATGGAAACTTAGGTAAATGCTTTAGAAACATATGTATAAAAATACCAGATTTCATTTAGCCCCTTTATGCTTACTCTAACCAGTTATTTTGGTTTTCTACTAGTGGCTTTAACTATAACTTCGGCTCTATTTATTGGTTTGAGCAAGATACGACTTATTTAAACTTTCTATTTAAAAGAAACTATTTAGAAAGGAAATCCTTCTGTGAGATTCTGTGTATTCTAGAGTTACTTACCATGTCAATTATCAATTCTTGGTCATTGAGATTCACATCAATTCGGATTAATATTTAGGTATAGATATTACCGCTTTTTTCTCCTTTTCAAAAACAAAATTGAAATGATTGAAGTTTTTCTATTTGGAATCGTCTTAGGTCTAATTCCTATTACTTTGGCTGGATTATTCGTAACTGCATATTTACAATACAGGCGTGGCGATCAGTTGGACCTTTGATTAATTCAAATTTGATTGGCCTCCTCCTTTCTTTAATCCACAGGAGGTCCAATTTGAATTGTTGTGCAAGCGACTGAATTCATTTCATTTTAATTGGATCCATGAAGAAAAAATCACGCTCTGTAGGATTTGAACCCACGACATCGGGTTTTGGAGACCCACGTTCTACCGAACTGAACTAAGAGCGCTTTCTTATCAGAATAGAAAAGAATGTAAAGAAAAGATTCTTTTTTTTTTAAAGAATCCATTTTTATTTTATATGCATATATGCTATAGTTTCATAAAAATGAACGATTCCGCGCAACGCAATTTGAACCGATCTTGGTTGATTCCTCGTTACTGCTCAAAGGGTCAGTAATAGGTAGGGATGACAGGATTTGAACCTGTGACATTTTGTACCCAAAACAAACGCGCTACCAAGCTGCGCCACATCCCTTCAATTGTTCTACAGTATAATTGTAGAGAATTCCTGTCTTGTTTTCCACATCCCTATTTACTGCATTGAGAAACAAAGTTTTCTGACCATTTCGTCTTTTTTTGGCCTCATTTAACATTTTTTAACATATAATAATAAGAAAGGGAAATCTTATGGATCGTTGTACATTTCAATTGGAATTAGGGATTCCGTGTACAACTCTAAGTAACCCTTAACTACATATACATCTGATTATATATGCTTTATGTATTAAAATAAAAAAAAGGAGGTTTTTCAATGCGAGATCTAAAAACATATCTCTCCGTGGCCCCAGTACTAAGTACGCTATGGTTCGGGGCTTTAGCAGGTCTATTGATAGAGATTAATCGTTTTTTCCCCGATGCGTTGACATTCCCCTTTTTTTCATTATAGCTATTGACACCGGAAGGAATGAAGAAGATTAGAAATACAATCAAATACCTTTGACTAATCCCCCCTTATTTTCTCTTTTTTCCCTTTTTTTCTAATTTAGAATAAGGGATGAAAGAGAAAGAATAAAAGTGGATTCAACCTCTGCGAGACTCAGTCTCAAACTCGAATTAAAAAAACGAAAGGTGGGGGTAGAGTAGGAAAGTCGCGGTCTAGGGTAAGAATACAAGATCTTTAACTGCCCTTCGGATTTAAATAGATTTTTGAACTCATTGTCTTACTTATTATTTATTATGTATGACTTTGGGCTTTGATTTCATTTATTTTTATCTTTTAAAGGTGGATTTCAAGTTAATAACTTCTATTTTTTCCTTCCTTTCTTTTTCTTCATTTCGAATTAAAATAGAAGAGTTGAGTAAATCAAAAATCCAAAGGAGGTTCATGGCCAAGAAGAAAGGTGCGCGGGTAACGGTCATTTTGGAATGTACCAGTTGTATACAAAACGGTGTTAAGAAGGTATCAACGGGTATTTCCAGATATATTACTCAAAAGAATCGGCACAATACGCCCAATCGATTAGAATTGAGAAAATTCTGTCCCTATTGTTACAAACATACGATTCATGGGGAAATAAAGAAATAGATTGAACCAAGGATGTCTTATCCTTGAAAGGGGAGAAAAATGACATTATATAGAACACATTGAAATAGAAGATATTGCATTTAAATAAAAAGAATCCTATTTGTAGTTCAAATGACAATTAAGGAATAGGATTTTCGGGATAAGAAATAAACTAAACAAACAAACCATGGATAAATCCAAGCGACCCTTTCTTAAATCCAAGCGATCTTTTCGTAGGCGTTTGCCCCCGATTCAATTGGGGGATCGAATTGATTATAGAAACATGAGTTTAATTAGTCGATTTATTAGTGAACAGGGAAAAATCTTATCTAGACGAGTGAATAGATTGACCTTGAAACAACAACGATTAATTACTATTGCTATAAAACAAGCTCGTATTTTATCTTTGTTACCCTTTCTTAATAATGAGAAACAATTTGAAAGAATTGAGTCGACTACTAGAACTACCGGTCTTAGAACCAGAAATAAATAGGCTTGTTTTTTGTTCACTTCAATCAGAATTCCAATCCGAACTCAAACATGGATTCGTTTTTTTTTTTTTTGACAAATCTTAGAATCCAGATTTTTGTGTCGTAAAAAAAAAACGAATCGGAAAAAAATATTTTTTTATTGAACGTGTTCATTCATTTTGACTACTTTAAGCGCATTCTCAGAGTCATTTTGACTCCAACTCCACCCTCCCGGAGTGCATTCTCCGGGGAACCTCATTTAAATTATTTCGGTGTATTCTTTCCAATCCACTTTTTCTCTAATTTCGTTGGAAATCATATAAAGACAATTCCTATTTGATATAGCTATTTGGGCCAGTATTTTACGATTAAGAAGCAACTGCCTCTTATATAAATCATGTATTAATTTACTATAACTATAGGATACTCCCTTTTCTCGAATTACTGCGTTTATCCGAGTGATCCACAAACGGCGAAAATTTCTCTTTTGCTTATCCCTATCCCGATGAGCTGAAACCAAAGCTCTTATTTTCTGTTGAGTAATAGTTCGAGTAAGTCTTGAATGAGACCCTCGAAAACTTGATGCAAATAAACGAATTTTTGTTCTACGTTTTCGGGCTATATATCCGCGTTTAACTCTAGTCATTGAATAAATAAAATTTTGACAAATAACTAATTGATTTTTTCTTTCAGTTATTATTTTTACCGTCCTGGCCTATTAATAACCAAACGGATTCTATGGTTACTTCTTAAACGGCGAGGTCTTCTAATAGTTCCGTTAAAAACTAACGGTCAACCCGATTTTGACCAAATTAAACTTTTAATTCTGATTTTTACTTAACTAATTAATCTCCTAATTATTTTAACAAATATTCATTTAAAATTAAAATTAAAAATAATTCTAATAGAAGGAGATTAATTAATGAATTATTGACGGAGATCGTAAATGGATATACTACTCTACATTCAGCAACAGATTGATTGATTACACACCAAATTAATCTCGTAGCTAAGCTAGAGCATTGTTTATTGAAGTAAGAATTGGAAGATGGGCAAGAGAAAGATGAGCTTCGATAAAGATGAGGCTTCAAATTCAAGAGAAACGAAGTTAGCGAGAAGAAACCCCAATCAAGAAGAAGCAGCCCCAATTCCAGCAAACACCAATCCAGAAGAGGAAGCCCCAATTCCAGCAGAAGAAGAAGGCCAAATTCCAGCGCAAGATTTGTTATTCGAAAATACGCTTACAAATTCAGAAGCTACGTGCAGCGGCAGTCAGTTGAGGATCACCGGAGCGAACAGAGACGCGTTGATGGCGTTTCTAACTGACGCAGAGAGAGAAATATTGGCGGAAAATGATGGTGCTCTGATGGTTGGGACGACAATTGGAAATGGAAATGGAGTTGAATATGCATTGGAATTAAAGAGAAAGAAGAAAACATTTTTCAACGGATGGGCGGAGGTGGAGCGTGCAAACCGAATCAGGATGGGGATTCAGTTCAAGGCTTTGGGTATCGCGTCGCCGGTGAGTTCCGATTGCGCCTAATCAATCAATAATTCACTAATTAATCTCCTTCAATTAGAATTATTTTTAATTCTAATTTTAAATAGATATTTGTTAAAATGAATTAAAAATCAGAATTAAAAGTTTAATTTGGTCAAAATCGGGTTGACCGTTAGTTTTTAACGGAACTATTGACGGAGGACCAAAATGATCAAATTTCCATATGTGCAGGACCAAAAAATCCAAAAGATAAAGTTTAGGACCAAAAAGGTAAAATGGTCATATGTTCAGGACCAATTTTGGCCTATACTCTTTGGATAATTTAAAAGTGGGAGAAGGCCTTTTAATTTACTAATAAATCGATATTCAAAATCATTACATTCAGGGGTTTTTTATTCTATTAGAGCGTTGGCTTTCTAAATAACGAGCCAATAAATCATTTTCGTTTTGCCATGGAATCTCCCAATCAATTTCATCATAACACTCATAACGATCAACTTTATGAAGATCCCATTGTATTCCCCAGCACGTAGCATTGGCGCCGATAAACCCCAATTTAGTGCTTCTTTCTAAAACATGAACTATTCTAGAAAGCTACATGCATAATGCGACAAAAAATTGGTTGCAAAGTTACATTCTCCATACACATGACAAAGCACAACAGACTCGAAATTTTGAAGTAAGTCATGTGCACTATGGATTAGCCGTTGACAGAAATATCAAAACATCCTATAATGTCACTCCAATAATGCAATCACTATCCATTTCTAGCTTCTGAATTTCTCAAGACTTTGTCCACTGAATCTATATAATAAGCACCAAACTTCCACATTCAAAATGGAACATATGCCAACATTATTGACAACAAACCCAAACTTTCATGCTCCGAGAATCACAAAATAAACCGCGTCTAAATGCTCTTTCAGTGTCTTCTCCAAGAGAGGCATTTGTATTCGCCTTTAGAGTATCATTTAATGGATGGAGGTAGCTAGCTTATCAACATATACGATCGCAGGATCCCATGCATGCTTAACGCTTTGCTAAAAATAATTTAATGGAAACCCACTCTTTCGTCCATTTTCCTCTGTGTAATTAGAGGTGGATTCAGAATTTAATAATGGAGAAGGCTGAATAATAGATACTCTATTTTACACAAACCAAAAAGAGATAAATCCAAAAAATTTGTGAAAAAGTGACTTATTTGGCATTAAAAATGTTTCCTAAAAAGTCGCTTATTGGAAAAGAGGAAGGAATAATATTTTCTAACAAACTTAGAATATTCTTCTCTTGATTTGTTAGTTTTTAGAATTTAGTCTGAAAAAGTAGTTACGATTCTTTATTTTCAATATTCAATTTGTATTTGATTTTTAATTAAACATTATAATTTATTAGTATTTTGAAACAAAGAAAATTTTTCTTTATACTGTATTACTTTTCTCAGATTTAAAATTTTTCAACGATTCGGAGTTTCCAACTTTTCTTATGTACTGTATTATTTTTCTAATATTTAAAATTTATATTTAGTTGACTATTTATTAGCACAATTTTAATTAATTTATACATTAAATAATATTAATAAGAAATAAGTAATAATAATAATAATAATAATAATAATATTATTATTATTATTATTATTATTATTATTATTATGTTATGAATAATATATATTTTAAAATTATTAATCACACTTGATTATACTCCCTCCGTCCCACTTTAGGAGTCCCGGTTTACCATTTTTGGATGTCCCACTTTAGGAGTCCCGGTTGGAATATTCCATAAATGGTATTAGGCCCCACATTCCACTAACCTTTTTACACTCACATTTTATTAAAAAACTAATATAAAAAAGTAGGATACATATTCTACTATCTTTTTTCACCAATTTTCCTTTGCTTTCTTAAAACCCGTGCCGAACTCAATCGGGACTCCTAAAGTGGGACGGAGAGTAGTTGTTATTATTAACTATATATAACAAAAAGATATTATTATTTAATAATCTATTATGATTATTATAAACAATTATTGTATTTACATAGTAGTAATATTATTATTATTGATAATTTTGAAATTTATGAATTATATATAATAATCAGAATACCAATTAATAAACTTTAGTTATACAGTTATATTTTTATCATAGTACTATTAAATTAATTATTATTACTATTATTATATTATCAATTAATAACTTATTAAGAAATTATTGATGAAATTTTTAAAACTCTGAACAATAATTATTACTATTATTCTAATATAATCACCATTATTGTGATTTCATCCATAGTTTAAATTTCATTTACTTTTATCATTTAGGTACACTCCAATAAATAATTATACATACATTCTACTAAAAACAAAAATATATAGGTGAGAGACTCACTTTATTCTTCTTCTAACTTTTTTTTCATGATTTCTTTCATTGAGTATTAGTTAAAATCTGTGTCGAGTCAAACAGAAACTTTAAATCGTGGATGAGATATTAAGAAAATCTTATGTAATTATAAACGTATTTATAATATTCTAATAATAATATTTATTAATTATTTTGTCAATTAAAAAACGTCTTACTTTAATTATTACATCAATAAATTAAAGTCCTATTGTCAATTACTAGCTGTTTGCAATTAATTCATTAACATAAATTCTAACAATTTTTCTTTATATTTTCAAACACTAGTACTTACTAAATAAATTTTTTTATCAGAAATAATATTTCAAAAAGTCATATTCTCTCTGTTCGTGAAAAAAAAAGATTAATGTTTTAACTTGATACGGAATTTAAAAAATTATTTGAGCTTATAAAGAAAATAAGCAAAGAAAATTTAATGAAAATAATAAATGTGGGAGTACCTTTTATTGCAAACTTCCCAAAATGTGAATTTATTCACCGATGAAGGATTAATTCTCAAACAATATTCTTTACTGACATATAAATTGCGTTTTATTCCCATCTCTAATATATGTAGAATAAACCTTCCTCACATACTTGTGTAACTCCATTGCATCAGAATATTCATTCCTTCTCTATGTCAACCACGCTTCCAATGAAGAACCATTTTCCGACAGCCGCAAAACACCCCATCTCCCCTTCCCCGCTACCGAACTTCCTCTGCCACCTCTTCTTAATCGTCTCCGCCCTCACATTCGTGTTTCTCCTCTGCTTCCATAACAAGACCTATTCCTTCATCCTGCAAATCTCGACCACCCAATTCTCCTTCCTCACCGCGCAGTCGCCGCTCCAGCAGCCGAGCTTGGCGCCTAAAATCCAAGAAATTTCGTCCTCGCCACCGGACTTGTCGCATGGGAAGAGCGATGAGGAGCTGCTAATAGCGCCTAAAATCCAAGAAATTCCGATCCAGCTGCCTCCGCCGCCGTCTCCGGGGGCCGACGTGGATCTGCAGGAGCCGCTGGACTTGGCGCATGGGATGAGCGATGAGGAGCTGCTGTTGAAAGCGTCCATGGCGCCTAAAACCCGAGAATCGGGCGTGCCAAAGGTTGCCTTCATGTTCTTGACGAGGGGGCCGGTGGTGCTGGCGCCGCTGTGGGAGCTTTTTTTCAAGGGGAGCCGCGGGCTTTACTCGATTTACGTCCACTCCAATCCGTCGTTTAATGGATCCGAGCCCGAGGATTCGGTGTTCCATGGCCGGAGAATTGACAGTAAGGTTAGTTCAATTCATTCACAAACTTTATTCTTTTCCAACTATGATACCACTACACACATTTGGTTTTCTTTAGCTGTTAATGTTATGTTTTCTTTTCCATGGAAATTGCATTTAATGATTCTCTTCATGGTTAATGAAGCAAATTCTATATTTGCAGATTAATCTTTTGTTAATGAAGCAAATTCTATATTTTGAGATTAATCTTTTGTTACTTAGTGGTCAAAGACCAGGCACAGCAATAAATCCTTCGTTGATTTTTCAATGGGGATATCAACGGTAGAATGGTTGAATGCTGCTTGTGTGAAAAAAAAGGGACACAACACATAAATTCTATTCTAGGATGAAAATGCTTTAATTTTTCCTTTTTTAATATGTTTATTGTGATTATTTGTTAAAAGCAATTTGCCAAAATGTGGAAAATAGTAATGTGATATTATATGTGAATTGCACCAATCAATGCATTCATCATGCCATATCCTACTAATACGTGTTATGAGTCAAATATTTACAGTATATTACACGCCCAAGTTGCCCAACACCAAATATAGGCAGTATTTATGAAAACCAGAGTATTATTTAATTTTTATTAAAGAATTATGGCCTATGACTGATGCAGGAGGTAGAGTGGGGGAATGTGGACATGATTGAGGCTGAGCGAAGACTACTAGCAAATGCCCTTCTTGATTTCTCAAACCAATACTTTGTACTCCTCTCCGAATCATGTATCCCTCTCTACAATTTCTCTACTATTTACTCCTATTTACTCAACTCCACCCACAACTTCGTGGAGTCTTACGATTTGGAGGGG